>NW_012120376.1:8527994-8528383 GCF_000951035.1 Colobus angolensis palliatus
TCCAAGAAGTACGGGATTATGTGAAAAGACCAAATCTACATCTGATTGGAGTGCCTGAAAGTGACGGGAAAAATGGAACCAAGTTGGAAAACACTCTGCAGGATATCATCCGGGAGAACTTCCCCAACATAGTAAGGCAGGCCAACATTCAAATTCAGGAAATACAGAGAACACCACTCCACAAAAATACTCCTCAAGAACAGCAACTCCAATGGCTCCTAGACTCCAAGTCTAGAGCCATTTCACATCCAATTATTACTGTAATCAACAGATTCACCAAAGTTGAAATGAAGAAAAAAATGTTAAGGGCAGCCAGAGAGAAAGGTCGGGTTACACACAAAGGGAAGCCCATCAGACTAACAGCAGATCTCTCGGCAGAAACTCTACAA
>NW_012120376.1:8528586-8529303 GCF_000951035.1 Colobus angolensis palliatus
ACTCCCATACAATAATAATGGGAGACTTTAACACCCCACTGTCAACATTAAACAGATCAACAAGACAGAAAGTTAACAAGGATATCCAGGAATTGAACTCAACTCTGCACCAAGCAGACGTAATAGACATCTACAGAACTCTGCACCCCAAATCAACAGAATGTATATTCTTCTTAGCACCACATCACACTTATTCCAAAATTGACCACATAGTTGGAAGTAAAGCACTCCTTAGCAAATGTAAAACAACAGAAATTATAACAAACTGCCTCTCAGACCAGAGTGCAATCAAACTAGAACCCAGGGCTAAGAAACTCAATTAAAACTGCTCAACGACATGGAAACTGAACAACTTGCTCCTGAATGACTACTGGGTACATAACGAAATGAAGGCAGAAATAAAGATGTTCTTTGAAACCAATGAGAACAAAGATACAACATACCAGAATCTCTGGGACACATTTCAAGCAGTGTGTAGAGGCAAATTAATAGCACTAAATGCCCACAAGAGAAAGCAGGAAAGATCTAAAATTGACACCCTAACATCACAATTAAAAGAAGTAGAGAAGCAAGAGCAAACACATTCAAAAGCTAGCAGAAAGCAAGAAATAACTAAGATCAGAGCAGAACTGAAGGAGACAGAGACACCAAATATCCTCCAAAAAATTGATGAATCCAGGAGCTGGTTTTTTGAAAAGATCAACAAAATTGATAGAC
>NW_012120377.1:0-437 GCF_000951035.1 Colobus angolensis palliatus
AGCCTACCAACCAAAAAAAGTCCAGGACCAGATGGATTCACAGCTGAATTCTACCAGAGGTACAAGGAGGAGCTGGTACCATTCCTTCTGAAACTCTTCCAGTCAATTGAAAAAGAGGGAATCCTCCCTAACTCATTTTATGAAGCCAACATCATCCTGATACCAAAGCCTGGCAGAGACACAACAAATAAAGAAAATTTTAGACCAATATCCCTGATGAACATCGATGCAAAAATCCTCAATAAAATACTGGCAAACCGGATTCAGCAGCATATCAAAAGGCTTATCCACCATGATGAAGTGGGCTTCATTCCTGGTATGCAAGGCTGGTTCAACATTCGCAAATCAATAAACGTAATCCAGCATATAAACAGAACCAAAGACAAGAACCACATGATTATCTCAGTAGATGAAGAAAAGACTTTTGACAAAATTCA
>NW_012120377.1:5561-29606 GCF_000951035.1 Colobus angolensis palliatus
AAAAAAACAGAAATAATATTTTTTTATTACAAGGAATTATTGTAAGCAAAAAGTTAAATAGTAGATATGAAACCACTTTATAATCACTAAGCAAATGGGTAACTTGAAGGAAATAATTTTCAAAGATATGCTTAATTCTCACACTTTAGGAAAATGTTCCTTTGTTTTCTTGGAACAGCTTTATTAGGATATAATTTATATACCATAAAATGTATGCATTATAAATGTACAATTCAATGAGTTGTAATACATTTTATAAGTTTTACAAACACTACCATAATTTTACAACTTTTGTATCACCCAAGAATGAAATCTCATATTTGTTTAAAGTCACTCCCCATTCTACCTCCCAATCCTAGACAATTACTAATCCACCATCTCAACGTATAGATTTGGCATTTTGTGGACATTTCATATGACTGGAATCATTCAATGTATGTTCATTTGTGTCTGGCTTCTTTCACTAAGTGTAATATTTTTGAGGTTCATTCCTGTTACAGTATGCATCTGTATTTGTTTCTGCTTATTGCTAAATAGTATTCCACTGTATAGGTATGTCAAATATTGCTTATCCGTTTACCAATTAGTGAAATTAGATTGTTTCAAATTTTTAGCAATTTTGAATGATGCTGTTGTGACTATTCTCATGTATTTATTTGATACTTAGGAGTAGAATTGCTGGGTCAAATGGTAACAACAATTAACCATTTTAAGAAACTGTCAAAAAACTACTTTTCAAAGTGGATTACCATTTTACATTCACATTTGCAAGGTATGAGAGTTTCAATTTTCCCATATGCTTGCCAACATTTGTTATTGTTTGTTTTTTTGATTATAGACATCAGAGTGGGTGAAAAATAGTTTCTTAATATGGGATTGATTTAAATTTCCTGGATAGATAATGATGTTGAACATCTTTTCATATCCTTAGTAGTCATTTTGTGTTGTCTTTGGAGAGATATGTATTTAAATCGTTTGCCCATTTTTTAATTGGGCTATTTACCTTGTCCAAATCCATCATTTTGCATATTGATAGCCAATTGTCCCAGCACTGAATTTTTTAAAAGGCTATTTCTTCCTGTTGAATTTTCTTGGCACCTTTGTTGAAAATTAATTGACCATAAATGTGAGGGACTATTTCTGGGATCTTCCTTCTATTCCACTGATCTCTATATATATCCTTATGTCATGACCATACCTTCTTGATTATTGTAGCTTTGTAGTAAACTTTAAAATTCAGAACTGAGTCATTCCACTTTGCTCTTTCTCAGGATATTTTTGACTATTCTGAATGTCTTAATTTTCATATGTCATTCTAATTTATTTTTGAGTTGTTTGTTGTTAGTGAATGGCCTTTTATTTTTATGTACATTGTTATATTTCAGATGCTTCATATTGGTTTTGTTACCTCCTTTTCCCACCAAATAAGGTGAACTATTTCCATGACATTTGACAAGAGTATGTGGAAAGCTCCTTTCCCAACAATCTGAACAAATGATTATGAACACACACCTATTTCAGTACAGCTGAAGGCAAATTGGTTGGGCTAGCAAAAGAGACATAGTAACTGCATATTAACTAATCTTTTTGAACGATGATAAATAACTCCCAATCCAATTTATATTGGCAAGCACACTTACTAAAAGGGAGCTTGTTACCTGACTAAGGGACCAGCGACATTTAAGTTCTCTAGCTTTTAGTGTAATACATGCATGAATATAAGGAAGACAAAATAATTTTTAAAAAGTTATTGAGGAAAAAGGAAATGCTCTGTTATAGGTGCCTCTTTGTAGAGGCACCTTTGGTGATGGTGTGGATAATAATGATGATGACGACGACAATGTCATCTGGGAAGATTTCTTCCGCTTCTTGTTTCCTTCCTGTGAATAATGCTCCGTTGTTATGACCTAGGGTTCCCCTGCACTCTTTATTCATTTTGCCTTTGGGGAGGTTGAATGACTTTTCATAAAGGCAAATTTAGGAAGATCTATTTCTTTAGCTACAGTCTCTTATTCTTGAAAGGAGTTCTAGCTGCAGAAGGCAGAAATACCTTAATCCTCCTTTATAATATAAGTTTCTGCAGGTGCTGCCTCATGTGGAAGCTGTTTTGAGGAGGGAGTAGAGGATTGTCAGTCAGCTTAACTAGTGTTCAGGCTGAGTTACTAAGCCCTCAGGTCAAAAGTTAATAATAAAAACAGTATTGTGTACTCCATATTTAGTCTTTGTTTCATTTACCTTTTTAACAATCTGTGGATTAAAAATTTTGTTCATTGGAAGCCCATTCAGAAATTTCAATACTAATGATAGTAATAATAACAATAAGAGTAGCTAATATGTATTGAATAGTTCTTACATGGCAAACATCACTTTAAAAGGTCACAAAATGTAATAAAATATCCGTAAATCCCTATTTTATAAGGATCATCCATTTTACACATAAGAAAAAACTCTGAGGCACAGAAAGATAAAGTAACTTGTTCAGGATAACACAGCTAACAAATACCAGAGCCAGGATTTAAATCCAAATAGTTTAATGCCAGAACCTGTACCCTTAAAGACTGCATTGTACTTATATGTGTGCATTTTTTATCCTTTTTCTGCCAATGATGAAACAAAGCACAAATAAGTACTTTGCTCACGTTTGCTCAGGAAATAAGTGGTGGAGCTAATAATGAAACATAAACTGTTTACTCTGAACCCACTCTGTTCCTGCAGGTGTAGACTTGTGTTTCTGAGTCCCAGAACAGACAGAGGGAGAGGTAAACTCTCCAAGGCTATTAGTAATGGCTGTGCAGAAAAGGAAAATAAGGCTCAGAAGAATTCTGCATGGGTTCACCCAGCCATGTGAGAACTCTCATCCAAGACACTGATCCTGTTTTTGCATTTTTGACATTATGTACAGTTGCTATGCATATTAGAGGAGTCTATTTTGCCTTCATGTTCTTTCTCCTTAGGCTCACTTTCACATTCTTGAAGACAATTTTTTTTATGAATTAAAGACTGGTTTAAATAAGGTTTTACATTTCTATTTGTAGGAAACCCGGGAGTCATAATATTCAGAAATGATTAAATTTTTAGGTTTACATTTGGAGTTTATGTTTTTGTCTTTGAGAAAGGATAACCCATCAACTGTTTTGGTTGTACCACAGTAGTTAAAGATGCTTAATGTAAGAGACTCATTGGAGCTACTGGCAAACATGTACTGCCAGCCCAGGGAGATTAATAGCATGCTTGCTAACCAGCTTTGCTTACCAGCAGTTACTGAAAAGTAGCCAGTTGTTCTTTTACTTTAACTATTTACTTTATCTCTTGGCAAAGCTGACCAAACGTTTTCTGCTTTAGAAGGCATAAAAAATATCAAAGTGAAAACATGGAAAGAAAGGCATGATTCAGAGCAAATGTATCTCTTCTTAAAATGTGTATGCTTTTGTATGTGAAAATACAAATATATGATGGCAAGTGTGCAATACTGAATGAAGTATAATCAAAGAAATTCTATGGAATGACTGCTGTAGAATTTGACAAAGAATTTATCGCTATTTTTGAGGAAGCAAGTGTTATGTGTGTTTCCAAACTTTTGTCTGTTGTTTGATAGACATTGTGAAATGGTTTCTTTGAAAGTAGAAAATGTTTAAGAAGATTAATTATCATCCATTTATTTCAGAGTCACAATATTCTATGGCTTCTCCTCTTTCTTCTTCTGTAGGCATTATAAGCTTCTAACTAGCATGCCCTCTTCCAAATCATAATTTTGAATAATAAAGTCAAAGCAGCGTTTCATTTTTGGAAAAAATATGACTTGGTGCTCAAATCAGCAGGGGCTACTCACATTTTGTTAAGATAATGAAAGAACAGTATTTTTCCTGAAATAACATTTTGGAACATCTTTTCAGCTGTTGCTGTCTTCTTTAATATGTCTTTGATTATGCAATCCTTATTTTCAAGGAACTCAGTGTGCCTTACAATCTTTTCATTACTCTTCTCAGGGTTTTGGTATTGAATTATAAATGGTGTGCCATAAAACATTTTAAGTTATAGGAACAGCTGTTTCCTCCTATCAATCAATCACATCATATTTCATTTTCATTGTTTTAATTAAAAAACGAGCTATCCACATTCCCAATGGAGTTTCAACCTCTGTGCTAAATCAGCCATCAAGGGGCCGGGCGCGGTGGCTCAAGCCTGTAATCCCAGCACTTTGGGAGGCCGAGACGGACGGATCACGAGGTCAGGAGATCGAGACCATCCTGGCTAACACGGTGAAACCCCGTCTCTACTAAAAAATACAAAAAACTAGCCGGGCGACGTGGCGGACGCCTGTAGTCCCAGCTACTCGGGAGGCTGAGGCAGGAGAATGGCATAAACCCGGGAGGCGGAGCTTGCAGTGAGCTGAGATCCGGCCACTGCACTCCAGCCTGGGCGGCAGAGCGAGACTCCGTCTCAAAAAAAAAAAAAAAAAAAAAAAAAAATCAGCCATCAAATAATCCAGTGATACGTAAGTGGAAAAGGATCACTCATATTTCCATTCCTCAACGTTGTAACTTTATGGTTAGTTGTTTTATTCTTTAAATTATAAGATCCTGTGGGAAAAGATATTTATTGTGGGGGGCACCTGAGAGATGAGAAGGGGCTATATAGTAGGTGTAAACTTCTCCTGTTCTGTGGAATTTTCAATTTAATTTTGAAAATTAAACTCTACTTAAATAGTATATGACTAAATTTTAAAACTTGGTAAACTTTTATTAGTTATAGTAATTACTAAACCACCATTTCAATAATATGTGATTATAGTATTTTACTGAGTATATTATTATGTACATATGTATAAAAGGTACAACTGATAGATTGTTCACCAAAAGAAAAAGCTCTGATACATTTGTAAAACACTTTTAATATGAAGTGACATAGGAATAATTGATTAAATGGCATAGTAACAAATGAAAAGTTAAGATCAAAGTGCACAATTTCACATATGCATTAACATGTAGAAATAAATATATGGAATAAGTTATATATATAACTTAATAATTTCAACTTATTAAGTTATATTTTAAGTTAATTCTTTATATATAAAGTTATATATATGAAATAGATTCAGGAAGACTTCTCTGTACAGATTTAGATGATGGGTGGGACTGATTGCATGTGGAAAATCAAAAGCCTTTTTATTTATTCATGTATTCAACTCATGGGCATCTACTCTGTTTCAGCCTTGTACTACAGGCTAGGTATAGAATATATATTTTTTTATAATTTCAACTTTCATTTTAGATTCAGAGGGTACATGTGCAGATTTGTTACATGAGTATATTGGGTGATGCCGAGATTTGAAGTATGAATGCTGCTATCGCACAGGTAGTGAACATAGTATCCAACGCTTAGTTGTTCAGTCCTTGTCCCCTGCCTTCTCTCCCTCTTCTGGTAGAACAGAAAACCAAATACTGCATGTTCTCACTTATAAATGGGAGTTAAACATTGGATACTCATGGACATAAAGATGGCAACAATAGACACTGGGGATTATCATAGGTATAGACTATTAAAGAAAACACAGTCCCTCATCTGAATTATTATGTGTTGCTGAATGTAGACATGCAACGAAAAGGTAGGATATATTGTTATGAGTGCTACTATGGGAATAAGTAGGAAGGTCACTTAGTTTAGTAAGCCCTTTAGAAAGATCTTTAGTCTGTAGTGTTAAGAATGGTTTGTAGAGCTCATGAAGGGTAGGGCAGTTGAGGGTAGATTAGATACAGAGCGATCGATTAGGAGGCCATTGCTACTGTTTAGGCAATTGATGAAGATTTTTTGATATAAGGCAGTAACAGTAAAAGAACTAGAAGGATTCCAGTGAAGACAAATAGCCTTCTAAATGATGACTACCATAGTGCAATGAAGATATTGATAACCAAAGTAAATGCCATTGAAAAACAAAAGCTCAGTTTTCTGTCACCATAGAACACAGAGAGTAGACTCATCAACTCACAGGAGTAACCATTTCTGTGAGCTTCTGAAAGTTGAAGAGAGAAATAATTTGTTTTTTGAATACAAGTAGAATCATGTGCAGGCACAGTCTCTGTTTGGGAGGATGAAAATTCTATGTCAGATACAATTCTAGACCTTCATAATCTTTTGAGGGAGTAAGCACATATGAAAAAAAAAAACTCTTATTAAATAATTAACCTGACAAAATTTTGTTAAAAAATCACTATAAGAACACGGAGTTTGAGACAATCAATTCTGATGGGTGAGAGATTTGAGAATAGTCAGATATAACTACAAAGAAGTCCATATTTGTATTGCTACTTACAGGATGATGAGTTCATTAAATAGAACTGCACTCAAGAATGAGGCAGAGGGAGGAAGATGTAGATAGGCGGATGGTAAGAACAGCTTTCCAATATTCCTGTGGATTCCAGAATATGGTTCTGAAGGCATAGCTGCTTCTCTGTCTACTTTATATTCTTATATTTTATTATACAGATATGTGGCCACTGAAAACAGAATTGAGCTTGATATTACAGGTAAATAGTTTTATATTAGTGTTATATAATTTACTTAAAATATTTTAGCTATAGGTGAACTACTTGATGATGTTTTACATCTGGATATACATTTGAAATAGTTACCTGTGCTTAGATAAAGAATATTCCCATCACCCAGAAGGTTTTCTCATTCTCACTTTGCAGTCGATCCCACTCTCAACCCACTGCAAAGATCTATCACCACAAATTATTTCTACCAATTTTTGAACTTCATATTAATGGAACCAACCACCTTCTTTCAATCAACATATCTGTGTATTCATTGTTTTGTAATATTCAAAATACTATATACGGTATTATGGGAATATGACTTAATTTATCTATTCTCCTATTGTTGGATATTTAAAGTTATTTTGTAATAATACTGATATAAAGATTTTGTAACTAATTCTTGTAACTTTATGTTGCCTGGGCATCCGTTTTGAATGAAAGCTTCACTTTCTCATACCAGAGACAGAGCTTGATCACCATTCCAGTTCTAACCATAAACAAATGGGATCAAACTGGTGGCCAAAGACCAAGAACTTAGAGGCATCTGTCCCGCCTTGCATGTTGGGCTCCCCACTTTCCTTCCATTTAAAGGGGACATTCAGGCATTTGCTGAGAACTTAAAGTGATCCACACCCTATTCCCTTATGTATACCCCTGGTTCTCTCTCTCTCTCTCTCTCTCTCTCTCTCTCTCTCTCTCTCTCCTCTTTGCCTGACTCTTCATTACTGCCTCACAGACCCCAGGGAGGGAGGACTGCCCTCCCAACTTATGACACCCTCCTTGCTCAGGATCTGTAAGTAAATCTTTAAACTTGTTTTTACTGGGTTGGTCTATTTAATTTGTGCCTTCCAGCTGAAGAATTAGGGGCTTCCCCAGGCCTGGTTTTCTTGACGATGTGGGGAGAACACAAGGTCAGTCTCCCAGATGCAGAGTGATGGTCTGACAGACATAAACTAGGCATGTGTCAGACAACCAGGCATTAGGCTGTCAGTCAGATAAAGGAAGTATCCTGAAAAAGGCACACTGCAGACACACACATTCAGCCTCACTTCATTTCCCGTTAGGGTAAGGTTACTAGCTTCTCTGGTATTGAAACACCAATTTAGCTGGGGGCTCTCAAAAAACATCTTCTGAATCGTTTGCTTTGAAGTACTATGGCATAGACATTGTGATTTTTATACGTATTGTTAATGTTAGGCTAGCTACACCTTAGGTGTTACCAATTGCCATAATCAGGGATTCACATCTTAGGGATTGTCACTTGCTCTTTATTCAGAAAAGCCTCATTTCAGAAGAAATGCACATATTTCATTATTTTATTAATCATTATTTCTGGTCACATATTTTACAATTCAATTTCAGATACAGGGATTCACTGGTGAAATTAGTGCCTTGTTAATTAACATAATGAATATGGAAGTGAAGTCTCATTGGCAAAGCCAGCAATAATAAAAATAAGTAGATTAGTTAAAATATTTTAAGCATATTATAATTGTCTAAATGTACCACTGCACCATTAATTGAACAGACTGTATGCATCTAGCAAGTTCTGTAACCTGCAAACTTGAGAGAAGTGCTTTGGCCTTGAAGAATATTTACTCACCAACTATCAGTATGTATGGTAAAATTTAGTCTGATATTTGTTTTCACTAAAACCTCTTAGTGTGGTTGTGGGAAATTAGCTTATGTCAACTATTATTTAATTATTGATGACAACCCTTATTTACTGTCTTAGTTTGTTTTGTGTTGCTATAACATAATATCTAACACTGGGTAATTTACAAAGAAAGGAAGTTTAGTTAACTCACAATTTTGGTGGCTGGAAATTCAAGAGCATGGTACAGGCAACTAGTTGGCTTCTGGTGAGGGCCATGTGCTGCTTCAAGTTGTGGTAGACAAGTAGAAAGGCAAGCAGGCATGTGCAAAGAGATCAAACATAAGGAGGAACAGTACACTCTCATGGTAACTAATCCACTGGAATGAGAACTCCACAAGATGACATTAATCTATTCAAGAGGGATCTGTTCCAATGACTCAAACGCCTCCTACCAGGCACCACCTTCCAACATTGACACACTGGGAGTCAAATTTCAACATGAGTTGTGGCAAACCACGTCCAAAACACAGAATTCACCATTGGTGCCTTAGAATTGCGCATGACCAATTTGGCTTAGGTACTGAATTGCTGGCAGTACTTCTTCACCCTTCCCTGTATCTAGGCCTTTGGTGTGTAATTTTGCATTTTCATGAATTTTATCTCCTATCATTCACTTTCGGCTCTTGAAGTGTTTGCTTTAGCTAGTGAGATGGTGGGAGACCTTATGAAAGCAGGAGCTTTAATAATGCCTGCCCCAAAATAGGACATATGCCCAAGGTGGTTACAAGTAAATGAGCAATAGAAAGCAGAGACTTCTTGGTAATTCAATCTGAAGCAAAATTTCTCCAAATGACCAGCAGATCTGTGAGAATAAATGATTATAAATAAATAAGTTTTGTTTTTGTTGCTTTAAGGGTTCAGGATTACTGAGATACAGTGTTGTAGTAAATAAATTCACTCTTTTAAGGTACAGAGTTTTATGCATTTTGAGAAATATGTACAGTTACATGATCACCATCACAATAAAGATTTAGAACATTTCTATCAACATTCAACATTCCCTTGTGCCCCATTACAGACAATCGCCTCCCCTCACTCTTAGTCCCTGGCAACTACTGGTTGGTTTTCTGTCCCTGGTGGTTTTCAATTTTCCAAACAGTCAAATTAATGGACTCATATGGTATGAAGTTTTTTTTTTTTAATTTGACTTCTTTCATTTAGCATAACGCATTTGAGATGTATCTGTATCTTTGCATGTATGTTCTTTCGATTTCTGAGTAGCACTTTATTATATGTATTTAACACAGTTGTGGTTTTATTTTTGTCGTTGTTTTTATTTTTACCATTCACCAGGTGATAGACATTGGAGTTGTTCACATTTAGGGGATATTAAGACTAAAGCTGCTTAGCAGTATTTACATGTATGTTCTGGTGTGGGTGTACCATTTTATTTCTTTTAGGTAAATACTGAGTATCAGGATTGCTGAGTTGTCAAGTGGATGTTTGACTTTGTAAGAAACTGCCAATCTGTTTTATGGAGAGACTGAACCATATTACATTCTACCAACAATGTATGGTGTTCAAATTACTCCACACCTTCAGTAGCTCTTGGTAATGTCAGATTTAGGGGGTTGGGGCTGTCCTTGTTTTGGTTTATTAAGTAATTGCTGTAGGTGTAAAGTGGCATCTCATTAGGTTTTTCATTTAGATTTCTCTAAAAAGTAACAATGTAGAGCTTCTTTCATAAACTTATTTACCATCCATATTTAAAGTTTTAAATCTTCTTTGATGAAGTATTTGTTAAAATCTGTTGCCTATTTTTAATTGAATTGTTTGTTTCCTTATTATTGACTTTTGTTAGGTTTTTATATATTCTAAACTTCAGCCTTTTATCAGATATATGTTTTGCAAATATTTCCTCCTAACCTATGACTTGTCTTTTGATTTTCTCATCAGTATCTTACAAACAGCAGATTAAAAAAAATTGATACAATTCAGTTTATTAATTATTTTCTTTTATGGTCCATAATTTTGTGTCCCATCTATGAAACAATTTCCTACTCTAAGGTCACAAAGATATTCCATGATTTCTTTGAGATGATTTATAAGTATAGATCATATTTTTAGGTCAAAGACCCATTTCAAGTTAATTTTTGTATATGATGTGAGGTAAAGTCAAAGTTTTTTTTTTTTTATAAATCACTGAGTTTTGAGGTGGTTTCTTATATACCATTACTGTGACAGTAAGTTTTCAATATCCTGTATTTACATATTACTGTGTCCCCTTATTTATCCTACTCTCCTTGTATTTATAATTTCTCTGTAGGCAGGAAAAGGCTTCCTGATGAAAAACTGTAATAATGATAATCGACTAGCACTTATGCCTCGGAATACATAAGTATGTGAGAACCATCAGCTATCATCCTCTTTAGGCCATCTGGGGAAAATGGATCTGTAGCATGAGGAAAGGTCCATGTTTTATCTCCTTTCTTTCAATTTCAAAAACCTTATCGGTGCAGAGTGGCATGACACACTTAACTGCAGATGATCGTAAGGTTCAGTTTGATATGCATGCTAAATGACACTTAGCAACAGCTCTCTTGTCAGCTATTGTTTCAAAGAGATGGTTTTCTCAAACATCATTTTTTTCCTGTCGCTTAGCAACAATGCTTATTTTGCTAGTGAGGTACTGGTGTGATGGATATTGACCTGAACAGAAACACATCCTTGAAAAACGCAAATAGAAGAAGAGTCTTTGTTGTGGGGTTCCTAGTTTGGGTCCAGGACTAGCACATGGCCCGTACTGTTGGTGCTATGAAGATACAAATTAATCATCTGGTTTCGTTTTTGGTAACATGCTTTCTGTGTTTTGATACTGATCGTTTTGCTCCAGCACTGCAAGCCAGCATAATTTCATATGAAGAATCTCTGTGTGCCTTTCCTCAAACTGCCTTTTAGAAAGGAAAATATTCTGTTATGTATGTTAAAACATTTTGGCTTTACTAGAAATATCCTTTTATTACTATCAAAATATTCAAGAGGAGCTGCTTTAAAAATTGTGAGTGTTCATAAACCTATAAAATTGAACATCCTGACTACTTTAGGTGATGTGACATGTTCAATAATATTCTGGAAAAATATGCTATACACCGTTGGCCGTATGCTCTGCAGCCATTCTTCCTATCCCCCGGATTTCTTCCTTGCTGGCTTAACTCTCATTAAAGGAGCTAAAAATACAGTATAATCACCTTCCTGGCTTTCATTGCACCAGGACATCAGAATGTGACTCAGTCCTGGCCACAGGGATCTAAGTCTGACTCAGTCTCTGGGAAAGAATTTTTTCCCCTGTAAAAACAAACACAGGAGATACACTTCCTCTGCCCCTAAACACTGTCACTGCATACCCTGTCAGGGAATGTGGAAACCATCTTGCAACTATAAAGTGATAATTGTCAATGAAAAAAATAGTCTAAGTGACATAGAGAGTTACAAGATTTTATTCATCTGAAAGAATCAGTGACTATCTCAAGAATGGGTGACTCCCCAGATCAAAGTAGGATCGTAGGTGTACTGGCTGAGAATAAGGGGAAAGTATGGAGTCCTGTGGTTTGGATCAGGTTGCATTTTTCATTGGATTTGTTGGAGATTATTCTGGTTGTGTTTTTGTTTCTGTTGTTCCCACCTCTTGCTCATCATCAGCAAAATCCCAGAAGAGTGTTTGGAGAGCTGTTTTTCTAAGCCTTGAGGTTTGTCTGTTAACAAAGCTTCAGGAGAGAGGAAGGGGGAAAATGGTATGGGAAAAGGGAAAAGAAATGAAGGAAATTGGATCACTCTGTTATCTATCTTAATTCTTTTATAAGATTAAACCATTACACTAAAGATGGTATAGTAGGAAGATGGGTCCTCATGACATTGCTGAACAGCTGAGCCAGCACTGGAGCCATGAAGAGCCTTAAAAGGACTCATCTGAGGCCCACTGAAGATCATCTCCCTAGATGAAAAATTAACTGATTTGGAACACTAACCATACCTTCAAAATTCCATCACGCAGCAACTAGATTCCTGTTTGATTTGATAACTGAGTAGATGATGATTGTGTGCCAGGGGTCAGGAATCTTGAGAACATCTTATAATTCTTCCTATTATATAAAGCAGTAAATTTTGGAAGAAATTATAGTATACTATATAGCAACCTAAGTATTGAGAGGTATTTTAATTATAAAATTTATTCTCAAAATTTTCAAACCTATGGCAAGGTTGGAAAAGTTTGCAGCAAATATTTATATAACCACCACTTAGATCTATGATCAATGGTTTACTTGATTTGTTTTATCAATATCTATCTGTCCACCTATCTCTTTATCCATCCATCAGTTTATTTTATTTTCCATGCATTTCAAAGTCGACTGAAGAAATCAATACATCTCATAAATATTCAGTACACAGATTGTTAACTAGAGTTCACTATTCACTGGGTTTTTCTTTTCACGTAAAATTTGATATATAAAATTAGCCTTAATTGTACCATTTGCTAAGAGTTTTTTTTTTTCTGTTAGTCCCCGCACCCCAGATTTATGGAGGTGGAATTTACATATAATGAAATTCATCCAGTTTAAGTGTATAGTTTGATGGGTTTTGATGAATACATATGTTCATGTAACCTTTAAAATAATTAAGATATAGAATATTTCCACCATCCCAAAAGATTTTCTCTTGCTCCTTTGCAACTAATCCTCTCTCCTCTCACCCTTCCCCCGGCAATCATTAAGAAGATATTTAAACCAAAATATTAAACTGATAAATAATTGTATGTCAAAAATCTTAAAAGTTCATAAACAATGAACACATTAAGAAATTAATGACACATAAAAAAATCCATGCTAACCAAAAATAAGACAAAGTAGATAGATATGAAATTCACAAAAATATATAATCAAATGGGCAGAAGATGTTCAGACTTTTTAATAGTTGCGAAAATACAAATTTAAACAGTAATGAAGTATCACTGTTTTCCTATTACACTGTAAAAATGTAAAATAAGATGAAGTATTTCCAGTGTTGAGAAGATAGAAAATGGTGAAATGTAAATTCTTATAGATCTTTGGTAAAAATAATCTGGTGATAGTGGTGATAGCCATTAAAATTAAAATTACTGACCAAGAGAGGCTAAATATTTCCCTCAGCTTGACTAAACTCTAGACAGGTTTCTTTCTGTCTCTAGATCCCTGACCACCCTCTCACCCCAGCCCTTATGAAATCTAGATGCCCTAACCACAGAGGTCCCTCCTTCCCTTTTCTTAGAGCATTTACTTTTTTAATCTGGTTCTTTGAGCTGCAATCTTTTCATTTTTAAAAAAGATATTTGTTAAATTCTTATGTAGTTCTAACAATTAAAAAATATTTTCCCCAGCTTTAAGATATAATTAACAAAATTATGTATGTTTAAAATGTACGTTGTAATATTTTGATATATTTGCATATTATGAAATGAATCAAGCTAATTAACATATCAGTCATCTCTTATATTTGTCATTTTTGTGGTAAGATGGGACAGTTTTGAAGTGAGTGTTAAAAACATGCTTGTATTGCCATAAATGGAGCACTAAGGGTGATTCTGGTGAGGCCTCAGAAGAAGAGAACTGTAGGGAAAGTCTGAAACTTCTTGGAGATTACTGAATTGGTCATGACCAGAATGCTGGTGGATATATGGACAGTGAAGACTACTCTGATAGTGTCAGAAAGAAATCAAGAATAAAACACTGAAAACTGGGGGAAAGGCCATCCTTGTTGTAAAGTGGCAAAGAACTAGGCTGATCTGTGTCCATGCCCAAGGGCTTTATAAAAGACGTAACTTAAGAGCAATAAACTAAGATATCTATTGGTACAAATATGCAAGCAGCAAAGCATTCAGGGTGCTCAGTGGCTTTTTGTAACTGCATATAGTAAAATTTGAGGGGAGAGATTTAAATACAGAATTTATAATTAAAAGGGAAGCAGGGTGGAAAGATTTACAAACCCTCAGGCTGCCATATAAAAAGCAAAAAAGCATGGTCAGGAAATAATACGAAGGTTGTGATCAAGTGACTCTTTGCTGAAGAGGTTAATATTGGATAGATGGGAGCCAGATTCTATTTACCAAAATAATGGGAAAAAATGACCCAAAAGGCATATTAGAGATCTTTGAGGCAAGCTAAAACCTTGAGGGCAAAGTTTCCAGAGACATATCTATGGGATCTCAGCATTTGCTGCCCAGTGTGGCCTTAAGTGTCTGTCCTTGCATTCCAGTGCAGCAATCCTGGACCATCCAAGCCCAAGGCTCAAGCCAGCCCATGAACAGCTCAGGCTACCATTCAGGAGGGCAGCACAATCAGTAAACTTTGACAAAGTTCATGTGGTGCTAATTCTGCAGGTTCAGAGCGTGTAAGAGTTGTAGAGGCATGATTTATTCCACTTAAATTTCAAAGGATGTCATAAACAAACTTGAGACCCAGGCAGAGACTTGTCAGAGAGGCAGAGTTGCTGCACAGAGTCCCCACTAAAGCAATGCCCAAAAGAACTGTGGGGTTAGGGTCACTTGCAGAGAACTCAGAATGGTCAAACTACCAGCATGCAACTCCAGTCTGGGAGAATTGCAGGCATAAGACCCCCAATGCCTGAGACCAGTTGGATGGGATAAGTTCAGCAAAACCATAGGGGTGAGGCTGATGGAGGTCTTGGAGGGCGGCAACCCCCACCCCAGTGTGCCAGAAGTTGAGAGATTGATTCAAAGAAGAATATTCTCCAGCCTTGAAATTTGATGTTGTTTACCCAGTTGGGTTTTGGACTTAATTGGGATCTGTTACCCCTTTCTCCTTGCCTATTTCTCTCTTTTGGAATGAGAATGTCTATTCTATGCCTGTCTCATTATTTTGGAAGCATATAATTTGTTTAATCTCACAGTTTCACACCTAGAGGGGAATTTGCCTCAGAATGAAATATGGCTTAAGTCTCACCCATATCTGAGTTAGATGAAACTTTAGACTTTAGACTTTGAGTTGATGCAGGAATTAGTTGACTTTGGGACTATTGGCATGGAATGAATGTATTTTGCATGTGAGAATGACATACATTTGGGGGGCTAGGGATGAAATGCTATGATTTGATCATGTCCCCCACAAAGCATTAGTTGGAAAATAAATCCTAATGCAACAGTTGTGGGAGGTGGGGCCTAATGGGAGGTGTTTAGGTCATGAGGGTTACATGCTCACAAATGGATTAATGCTGATTATAAAAGAGTTTGAGGCTTTGGGTTTGATGTCATGGTCTCTCTTTCTCTCTCTCTCTTTGCTCTTCTGGCATGGGATGCCACAGCAAAAAGGCCCTTGCCATATATGGCCCCTAGATCTAAAACTTCCCAGCTTCTGGAACTGTAAGTCAAATATTTCTGTTTATTATAAATTATCCAATCTGTGTTATTTTGTTATGGCAGTACAAAACAGACTTAGACAATACTTTAAGTAAGAGACCATGAAATGAGACATAGAAGGTCATTATATATTGGTTAAGGGGTCAACTCATCAAGAGGATATAGTAATTTTATATATATATATATATATATATACACACACACACAAACACACACACACATAATATATATATAATATACATAAATATATCCAACATCAGAGAACCTAAATATACAAAGAAAATATTAATATTAATACATCTAAAGAGAGATATGGATTGCAATATAGGAATAGTAGGGGACTTAGGTGCCTCACTTCCAATAATGGACAGATCATCCAGAAAAAAATCAATGCAGAAACATTCAACTTGGACTATACCTTAGACCAGTTGACCTTAACAGACATATTCAGAACATTCCATCCAACAAGCAGAATATACATTCTTATCAAGTACATGTGGAACATTCTCCAGTATATTATATGTTAGGCAACAAAACAAATCTTAAAATATATGAAAAGATTTAAATTATATCTAGCATTGTTTAAGACCACAATGGTATGAAACTAGAAATCAATAACAGGAGAAATGTTGGCATTTTTTTAAATGTGAAACTTATACAACATGCACATAAACAACTAATGGACCAAAGAAGAAATTAAAAGGGAACTTCAAAAATGTCTTGAGACAAAGGGAAATAGAAACACAACATGCCAAAATGTATGGGATGCAGCAAAAGCAGTTCTAAGGGAATTTTATAGCAACAAATACCTACACTGAAAAAATATATATATACCCTAATTAAACAACCTAACATTGTACCTCAAATAACTAGAAAAATAATAGCAAAGTAAGTGCAAAGTTAGTAGAAGGAAGGAAATAAGAACTATCAGATGATAAATAAATAAAAGAGACTTAAAAAACAACAGAAAATATAAAAACAAGAGGGTGTTTTTTTAAAAAAAATAAACAAACTTTTAGCTAGACTGAGAAAAAAGAGAGAAGTCTCACGTAAGTATCAGAAATGAAAGGGAAGACCTTACAATTGATACCACAGAAATAGAAAGAATTATAGGAGACTTCCCTGAACCCATACACAAACAAAATGGATAACCTAGAAGAGATGGTATAAATTTCTAAACACATACAATCTGCCAAGACTGATTCATGAAAAAACAGAAAATCTGAAAAAAACAATAATGAGTAGGAAGATAAAATCAGTAATGAAAGGTCTCTCCTCAAAGGAAAGCCTGGGACTGGATGGTTTCATGGCTGAATTCTACTAAACATTCAAATAACTAGGTGTTTCAGCCAAGAGGGCTGACAAGTTGCAGCCAGGAGGAACACCTGCCACTGAGAGACCAGGACATGGAGAAAAACAGCACACTCCAAGCAGATCTTCACGGGGGAGGTATTGAGAGAAAAAACAGGAAGGGCACAGGCACTGTGCTGAAGCTGGAGGAAGCTGGGAACTCTGCATTGGGATACCAAGCACCGGGACTTATTCCTGGCCCCCAGTGATTCTTGGGGAAGAGGTGAGTTGAACAAGCAAAGATACATCTGTCCACATATGTCTGGAATCCAGGCATCTGGAGACTCCACAACCCCCCATGAACACTTGAGCTGGCAAAGAGACTTGCTTAGAGAGGTGATAGGGGCAGGACTCCAGCCGGTGTGGGAATGTTTGCAGTGGAGCACAGCCAGGAGTGCCTATCTCCCAGGATGCACTGATATGGTTTCACTGTGTCTCCACCCAAATCTCACCTTGAATAGTAATAATCCCCATGTGTCAAGGGCAGCGGGGCCAGATGTAGATAATTGAATTACGAGGGCAGTTTCCCTCATACTATTCTCATTGTAGTGAATAAGTCTCACAAGATCTGATGGTTTTATAAATGGAAGTTCCCCTGCACAAGGTTTCTTGCCTGCCAACATGTAAATCATGACTTTGCTCCTCATTTGCCTTCTGCCGTGATTGTGAGGACTTCCCAGCCATGTGGAACTATGAGTCACTTAAACATCTTTTCTTTATAAATTACCCTGTTGGGAAAAAGCTGAGTGTTGGGAAAAAAAAAGCTGAGGCAGGGCTTGCTTGTCTGACATAATGTCCAGGGCTCAGGGCATAAAACCCCTCCTGGCCTCTGGAATGAGTCTAGACTTGCTGGCTCCTGCTTCTAGCTTAAACTAGAAGAACATGCTCCCCATTATCTCAAGTAGCAGAACATGTTCCATATGCCTCAAAGGAAATGCTAAACTGTCACAGCTGTAGATCATGTGCTTGCCCTTTCACCCCCACATTCTCACCACCTGTTTCTTTGTTTGATCACCAATAAATAGTCTGGGCTTCCAGAACTCGGGGCCTTGGCAGCCTCCATTCTTGCGTTGGCCCCCGGGACCCACTTTCTCTCTCATGCTGCCTTTTCTCATTCGTTTGATTCCGCTGGACTTCATCACCCCCAGGACATGGTGTTAGGTCTGATCACCCCAACATTACCCAGTCTTGGGTATGTCTTTATTAGCAGAATGAGAACAGACTAATGCATTCACCATGCTCCTCTTGAAGACTGAAGCATTGGAGTGACTGTTGGATGTGGACAGAGCAAGGGAGTGCCCTTGACTATAAGTTGAGGCCAGTCTGATCTGAGCATTCCTCTGTCTGCTGGCCTCTCCTGGGGTCCTAGTCTGGCTACAGGGCAGCCTCAGATACTCAACCAGGGTGCTTCCCAGGTGCTCTCAGACTGTGTCAGAGAGCTCCATGAGCATTGCTTGCACCAGCCCACCTACACCCTCCACAACTATGACCTCTCTCATGCAGCTTTGCAGTATACACTAGCCCAGAAGCCACCCCCACTACTGATTTGATGGCATGCACATGCTGGTGGACCTTGCCTCCCCATCCCTGCTGGCCCATGTGTGCATGCACACCTTGCCACCCACTGCTGACAGGGTGAGATCACCCTGCCACCCACCTGCCCACCTCCACAACCCCACAACCCCCATCCACTACTGACATGCAGAGACCTGGCCATGCCACCATTGCTGGCATTAATGTAGGCACAGAGGTCTGAGGCTCTGTACCCGATAATGCTCACCTCTGTTGCCACTGATGCCATTGAGAGTGCAAATACAGACACTGTCAACCCTGCCCTTGCCAGCACCCCACCACCACCATGCCACCACCTGAGTGCAAGTACACACAGGAATGCAACAGCCCAAATCCCACCCGTACCCCTCCCCAACTGACACGTACCCCACCACACTGCTGCAGCTGCTGGCACATGTGAGCAAGTACGGATCCCAGTGCCATTGCCCCAGTGAAGCACTTTGGCTGGCTCCACCCATCAAAGTATTGTGGCCAGCAGACCAGGAATGCTTCAGCCTTTTAGTGCAGCAGGTTTATACAATAACTGAAACAGCATGGTACTGGTACAAAAACACATAGACAAATGGAACAGAATAGAGAGCCCAGAAATAATGCCATACACCTACAACCATCTGATCTTTGACAAAGTCAAGCAAAACAAGCAACTCGGAAAGGACTCCCTATTCAATAACTGGTCCTGGAATACCTGACTATCCATATGCAGAAGATTGAAATTGGACCTCTTCTTTATGCCATATACATGAATGTGTATGTTCATCACCACACTATTCACAATAGCAAACACATGGAATCAATGTAAATGCCCATCAGTGGTGGACTGGATGAAGAAAATGAGGTATATGTACACCATCGAGTACTACAGAGTCATTAATAAAAATGAAATCATGTCATTTGCAGCAACATGGATGGAGCTGGAAACCAATATCCTAAGGAAGCTAATGCAGAAATAGATAATGAAATAATATATGTTCTCACTTATAAGTGGGAGCTAAATGATGAGAAGAAATGGACACGAAGGAGGAAAGTTGTTTGTATTTCTATGGGTTCAGTGGTTATAACCCCCATATCACTTTTGATGGTGTCTATTTGATTCTTCTCTCTTTTCTTCTTTATTATCTTAGCTAGCAGTCTATTTTATTAATTTTTTTTAAAAAACAGCAGCTCCTGGATTCATTGATTTTTTTGAAAGGTTTTTTGCATCTCTATCTCTTTCAGTTCCACTCTGATCTTGGTTATTTCTGCTAGTTTTGGGGTTTGTTTGCTCTTGGTTCTCTAGTTCTTTTAGTTGTGGTGTTAGGATGTCATTTTGAGATCTTTCTAGCTTTTTGATGTGGGAATTTAGTGTATCAATTTCCCTCTTAACACTGCTTTAGCTGCATCCTAGAGATTCTGGTATATTGTCTCTTTGTTCTCATTAGTTTCAAAGAGCTTCTTGATTTCTGCCTTAATTTCATGATTTACCCAGGAGTCATTCAGGAGGAGGTTGTTCAATACCATGTAATTGCGTGGTTTGGGGTGTGTTTCTTAGTCTTGAGTTCTAATATGATTGCACTGTGATCTGAGAGACTATTATAATTTCAGTCTTTTTCATTTGCTGAGGACAGTAATTCCAATTGTGTGATCAATTTTAGAGTAAGTGCCATGTGGCAAGGAGAAGAATGTATATTCTGTTGTTTTTTGGGTGGAGAGTTCTGTAGATATCTACTAGGTCCACTTGATTCAGAGCTGAGTTCAGGTTCTGAGTATCTCTTTGCTTTGAAATTGCCACTCTATGCCAAACACTTAATTATGGCCAGGAACTAGCAATGATCTGAGGACTACACTTTACGAAACACTGGTCTAGGGTTTAAGTTAGGTTTTGTGTTTGTGAATTCCATTGTACAATCAATTTACTTTATTTATTCTTAGATAATGTATAGTTAACAAATGTTTGTGGCAATTATGAAATTTAAAAACATACAGCAAACACATCTAATAAAGGACAAAGTAGGCAATTTATTTATAATTTTTCTTATTTACTAGGACTGCAAACTGCCACTTGACACCCATTTGGCAACCAAATATACAAAGCAAATTTTTGACTTTCTAAAAATTGACAAATAACATTGTATAGTTTTATCATGTACAACATAATGTTTTGAAGTGTATATGCATTGTGAAATAGTTAAATCTAACTAATTACCAAATACATTGGTTCACATGGCTATAATATTTGTGGTGAGATCTTCAGCTTATAGAGCAGACATTTTATCTTCAGTGCTTAAAAGATTTAAAACTGAACAACTTTAGATAGGGTCATAGTCTCCTGATCTGCTATTTGCTTATTTCTTCCCTAGACCCAGTTTGGCTCTTCCATGAAGTATGTTACTCTCTTGTACCTTAAAATCAGGGTTTGGGATCGCTGGTCTCTATTATGTGCATACATTATTTGTGAACATCAAAGTTTTGGATGTATTAGTAGTGTGTGTATGTGTCTGTGTGTGTAGAGAGATAGACTAGAAATCATGTCAGTGCCCACATCTAAAATAACAAGCTTCTCTTTTATGCAAGCTGGCAGCTACCACACCCTGAAAGAAAATATTTACTTTCTCGGTGATTTTCATTTTTAAAACAAAGTTGCAAAATCTCTGAACTACCTCAAAACAAAGCTTTTGTTGTTGCTTCTTATTTTTACTTAGAGACAGAGAAAGCCAGTTAGTACCATACAAATGCATATAAATCAGTGAGAACTCATCACTGTAAGGTTTTGTGGATATAAGTACTATCATACTCCTTTTTATTTCTTCATCTTAATGTCCAGTGAAGCTAAGAGTAGCTGATATTTTAGGGCAGCCTGACAAGGCAAGGGAGAGTGTTGAAAGTTTTAGTCAAGCATGAGTTTAGTTTGAAGCCTGTTGGTAGGCAAAGCTGGTGAGCAACTCCAAATTAGAGTCCTAGTGGTGTAATCTAAAATGTAGGGAACAGGCAAGTAATTATTAACATGATACAAAGATTATGGAAAGAGAAGCTGACCACATCAAAGTACTCAGAGAACTAATCTATCTAGCCTTTTGCATAAGATGCAATGGCATGACCAAAAAGTTTACCCAAAGGCATGCAGAAGGGGTGGTATAGATGGAGCTCCATTTTTAATTCCTAATCTCACAGGAAGTCATTATTCCTGCACTCTTGTATAAATCATCCTATTCAAGATAAGATTAAGTTACTTAGTTATGCTCTCCTATATCCTTCAAAATTGCTATCATTTAGAGACCCACTCCAAAACCATGTGCATGTATGCATATACCAGTATGATTTGCAAGCCTGGGAACAGGAGGGTAGAATAAGATCTTGAGGCTAGGATTTAGCTAGGAGCAAGGGCCTTCAGGATATTAGCATGAGACTGGTTGGATTCTCTGGGTTTGAAACCTTGGTTCACAATGTTCATTTCTTTTGTTTTCTTTTTCTTTTTTCTGTTCTTTTCTTTTTTTTTTTTTTTTTTTTTTTTGAGACGGAAACTCACTCTGTCACCCAACACCCAAGCTGGAGAGCAGTGGCACATTGCAGCTCCCTGCAACCTCTGCCTCCTGGCTTCAAGCGATTCTCCTGCCTCAGCCTCCCAAGTAGCTGGGACTACAGGTGCATGCCACCATGCACAATTAATTTTTGTGTTTTTAGTAGAGATGGGGTTTCATCGTGTTAGCCAGGATGGTCTTGATCTCCTGACCTCATGATCCACCTGCCTCAGCCCCCCAAAGTGCTGGGATTACAGGGGTGAAACACTGCGCCTGGTCCACAATGTTCATTTCTGTCCTCAATTCCACCAACAGTTTGGCAGTTATTTATTCATCTATACTCTAGGCTTATAATTCCATGATTCCTAAAGCATTCACCTCCCTTCTATCATAGCAAATTATGTTCATAGCTACACTGTGCACCTTGTCACTACCAGCAACTATTTTATTTTTTAAAGTGATGAACTAACCTCTTACAGTCATAGTGCTTCCCTATTCTAGTTTTGAATCCAACATGACCTGTGATCTTAACTCTTCTGTCACCTCTCAACACTTTAGATTTCTGCCCTTTATTCTATCTAATGTGAATCACACAGCCCGTCACCCCAACCAGTCTAGTGATAATACTCTGAAGGCTCTTGCTTCTACCTAAATCCCAACCTAAGTGTCTGCCCAAGCTTTCAAATGTCACTGAAGAAAAATTCAACATCCATCAAGACTGGAAATATTGCAAATACATTATTTCCCATTTTAGCTCAGCTTTGTCCTTAGTATTGCTTGGCAATGTATTTATATGTCCCAAGAAGTTGCTGCTGCCATTGCTTGTAAAAATGTTTCAAATACTCACCATTCTCTGCATTTCCCTAATCCCAGTATATTGCTTCCCCAATGTATCCAAAATAAATACATAGTTATTATCCTATAGTTGCAAATATATCCTTAAAATCTTCTTTACATTTTGATAAATCATGATTCTTCCACTGCCACTAAGCTTCTTGAAAGACGATTCTGGTCTATCACCTGTTTTATAACTTCCATTCACTTTTGACCTCCTGTAACTTGAATCTAAATCTAAGTGGAGCTGTGGTTTCATGGCCATGATGTCATAGAGGAATTCAGCTTCCTTTGGAGGTGTTAGTGACTGTGGCCATGGCTTTCTAGTTGAGGCAGATCGAGCTTGTGGTGTGCAGCAGTTTTCTCACTAGGTCAGTTTTCAGTAGTGTTCCTATTTCTAGAAGTTTGTCTTAAAGTCTGGTTCCCAACCTCTCAACATTTTTATAGACTCCCCAGAATCACTTAATTTCTCATTGTTTAAATAGCCAAAGTCAACTTTTATCTCTTAAAATTAGGACACTTTGCTCATAACACTATTTCTAAAAAAAAGTATTTAAAAATAATATTTTGTAAGAACCAAATTCACAGGGCACTTACTGGTTCTAATACCTTTTCTCTCACTTCCCTTGGCTTTAAAAATAATCTTTCTAAAACATAAATTTGACTATATGACTTTCCTTGAAGACCTCCTCTTTGTTTCAGGATGCAATCTAAACAATGTGCTTTTACATTTAAAACTCTTCAAGAGATGACTGCTACCTAGTCTCTACCTTCCTGTTCAAATATAATGGATTGTCCACCCACCTCCATTGTTACTGATGTTCTTGAATTTTTGCTAAAGTGTACTCTAACTCTAGGCTTTTGTGCATTTATCCACATATGTCTGGAAGGATGTTCCTTCCTTCTTCCTTCTCACTAACTCTTTTTGTTCCAAACTTGGCCAGTATTTTTACTTTCACTGAGTGGTTGAAGATATCTGAGTACCATGTCCTACCTCTGACCCCCTACTTTTATCCCAGTCTAGATTAAATATCCTTCAGCTCCACTTTGTAGCACTTACTTCTTATACAACATTTCTACCTTTCTGTGTTTCCCCTCTAGATCCTCCTGATAGGTGGAGCCAACCACCAGGGCACATGTTTACCTATGAAACAAACCTGCACATCCTGCACATGTACCCTGGAACTTAAAATAAACATAAAAATTTAAAAAACGCAGGAAATGTATATTTACTTTTTTTTTTTTTTTTTTTTTTTT
>NW_012120377.1:31747-41744 GCF_000951035.1 Colobus angolensis palliatus
CTAGCCAGAACTTCCAACACTATGTTGAATAGGATTGGTGAGAGAGGGCATCCCTGTCTTGTGCCAGTTTTTAAAGGGAATGCTTCCAGTTTTTGCCCATTCAGTATGATATTGACTGTGCATTTGTCATAAATAGCTCTTATTATTTTGAGATACATTCCATCAATACCGAATTTATTGCGTGTTTTTAGCATGAAAGGCTATTGAATTTCGTCAAAGGACTTTTCTGCATCTATTGAGATAATCATGTGGTTTTTGTCTTTGGTTCTGTTTATATGCTGGATTACATTTATTGATTTGCTTGTGTTGAACCAGCCTTGCATCCCAGGGATGAAGCCCACTTGATCATGGTGGATAAAACAAGGTGATCCCTCCAGGGCTGCTATCCAAAAGCTGTGCCCAGGCAGCCGGACCAGAAAGGTTTTCTGTGAAGGAAGATCTAGGTGTTCACACAGCCTTTACCAGTCTGGAACTACTGATTTTGCCTCTGACATATTCTCTCTCCATGACTCTGTCTCAGTTTCACAATATCCCAGGCTGCAAAGCCAAGAGGAATTCAACCCTGTATGATCTCAGCAGATTATCCTTACTGGGAATGAGAAGAGTGTATGTTTTCATAGACAGTTGGAAGGGAGGATATTTGGGCGTGCAGTGCTTCCTCAGAGGTCCTTCATGCTAGTAAACATGCATTTCTATGAAGAAGCACTTTTCTAATGTAGATGGAGAGTTATTTTTTCCCTCATCTGAGATTTTCCCAGAGAAGACTAACCTGTTTAGTCCTTTGGTACATTAAAGCTTCAGTTCTCTCCTTACTCCAGAGAAACATCTGTTTCTCAGAGTAGCACAATGATCTACCAGACCAGGAATCTTGCAGTAAACAATGTGTTATTATGTTAGTTTTTCTCCTATTCTTTATTTCTTATATATTCACTGTGCAAAGAGTGAGCCAGTTTTCATCTTTCATGTTAATAACCACAGTTCATATGTAATCAGGATTAAAAGATAAAATTAATCATACTCCTTTGTTTGGTATCTAGTTTTGTGGCAAGAAAAAGAAACTTATTTAAGAAAACTAAATAAAAGCAGACGTACCTTTTTATTGGGCAAAGACATATTTCAAAGGTCTCAATGGTTTAGTGAGACATCTGGTGAATTGAATTCATCAAACAATTGCTTCCAAACACAAAGTAGCAACAGTCATTTTGCAAGAACATGACAAAATACAAAGATAGATATTATTAAAATTAGAATCATTGTCTATAGTGGCAACAAGGATAAGCATGAAGAATGGAGATAGAAGAAAAATAGGCAAGAGAGGGCACTTTCCCAATCTAAAGACAAATATGTGCCAAAAACTTGTATGATGAACTCAATTCTCTGTACTTAAACTTTAAAAAAAATGAACAAATTAGAAAAAACAAGAAGTTGAGGTATGATTTAAACACCTTACTAAACTATTTCCAGAACATTCATAGAACACAATACAGTCAGAGACTTATCTAGAACTTCTCTATGGTGCATGTATGTGATCTGATTTCCCTATTCCTTTCTCTTTCTCAGATGGAGAGGTCTCTTCTACATTTACCATCTAGCTTCTGCTATTTTTTGCCAATTCCTCTTTGTCCTCTTTCCCTGGTTTATCAGTTCTATGAAACCCTCTAGCAAGTAGAGCTGTTCTAATGATCAAGTTTGGAATTTGAACTACCCATAAATCTGCAACATTACACGAGCTAAAAGAATGCCTACTCTCCAATGAGAATACTCCTGTTACACTTTACATTTAAGTGGCCTCATAGAGAAGGTACTCTGTTACTTCAGCATTAATAAGCCAACAGACATTGCAATGATGCTATAATAAATCTGCAAGGAAACTAGAAAAAGTGGACTATTTGCTGAAACTAGCCTCCAACAACATATATTGAATGACCATTGCACAGAGTTTGACAGATATTACAAGTACAATTGTGATTTCAATAAGCATAGAGAGGAATGAGTGTGAAACAGGTAGTAAAAAATGTCTTCTGTGTCCACACGGACACAGGGAGGGGAACATCACACACCTGGGCCTGTCAGAAGTGGGGGGCTGGGGGAGGGATAGAATTAGGAGAAATACCTAATGTAGATGGCAGGTTGATGGGTGCAGCAAACCACCAAGGCACATGTATGATCTATATAACAAACCTGCACGTTCCGTGCATGTATTTCAGAACTTAAAGTATATATGTGTGTGTGTGTATTCATATATATATATTCATATATATATATGAGAATGCCTTTGGAAATGCTAGGAAATCAGTGATGTCTAGAGACAGGCAATTGGTGATAACATAGTTTCTGGAGATTTCCTTCTTATGCCTAATTTAACAAATCATTAAAGGTACATAGAACAAAATCCAGTCTCCATTTTGTCTGCAAAGAGCTGTGTAGAATATCAGAACTCCAAGCAAATAGATCTGCCATTTGTGTAAGTTTTTGGCTACTGTAAAGAAAGCAGTCAGGAACGTTTGCGTACAGACCTTTCTGTAGGCTTGGAATGGTTGCGTTGTATGTTAGCTGTCTGATTTTTCAGTATTTGAGTTATTTAAAATATATTTTATTACTGATTTCTAATTTTAAAAACTAGTTTTTAGTTAGAGAATATACTACTCTGTATGACTTCAATTATTTTAGATGTATTGAGATGTATTTTATGTCCTAGAATATGTTATATCTTGTTAAATATACCATATGCACTTGAAAAACATGTTTATTCTGCAGTTGTTGGATGTAGCATGCTCTAGTGCTCAATTAGACCAAGGTGATTGAAGGTGTGGTTCACATCTGTATTTACTGTTATTTTTCCTATTTGGTCTAGTTGTTTAAATCAATTGATGAGAGGTAGCCAAAATCTCCAAAGGTAATTTTACAAATGTCCATTTTCCACATCAATTTTGTCAACTGCTACTTTATGTATATTAAGGATATATTATTTTGTGTATCTCATTTATAATTCTTACATTTTCTTGAAAAAATATCTTTTTAAATTACAGAATATTCCTCTTAACTCTATTAATGCTCTTTTATTTGAAGTCTATTATAATTAATTTAAAAATAGTCACTTTACCCATTTTATTTAGAAATATATACACTTTGGATATTAACTCTCAACTTAATTTGATTATGTTCAAATTTCATGGTTTGAGTGAGGCCGTTTTTAGAAATTTATTTAAAAATATTAGAAAAGCAATATTTGTTTATTGTATGATTTGGGGAAATATGGGAAGACAACAAAAAGCTACATATGCACACAAACACAATGGAACCATTTTATATTCTGTTTTGTGTTCTGCTCTGCTCTCTTCAAACATTGTAAGCCATTTTGCTTTTGCTTTTTCAAAATTTCTTATTTTAATTTTTGTGGATACCTAGTAGATATATATATATATTTAAAAGGTACATGAGATGTTTTGATACAGGCATGCAATGTGTAATGACCACATCATGTAAATGGAGTCTCCATCCCCTCAAGCATTTATTCTTTGTGTTACAGACAATCCAATCATACTCTTTTAGTTATTTCAAAATGTAGTATTAAATTATTACTGACCAGAGTCACCCTGTTGCACTTTCAAATACTACATCTTATTCATTCTTCCTCACTATTTTTTGTGTCGATTAATCATCCTTACCTCTCCCTTATCTCTCCATTACCTTTCCCAGCCTGCGATAACCATATTTCTACCTTTATCTCCATTTTGATTTTTAGATTCCACTAATGAGAGATAAAATGTGATGTTTGTAGAAATTTCTGAGACTTGCTTTATGGCTGATTTCAAGATCATATTGTTAGATACATGTTTTTATGTAATATAGTACATTAAGCTTTGAATAGAATAACTCAAATCTTTCATATATTTATTGAAGTTTTGTTTATTGAATTTATTAAAATTAAGATCAATATATCGAAATTTTTCAGTAAGACGGTGACTATATCTGTATTTCTATCAAGTTTTCTCTACATAGTTTGGTACTGTTTTGTTAGGGATATATACATTTTTAAACTGATATACATATACACAATCTTTGCCTATTATTAGAAAATAACAAAGGCTCTGAAAATTGAAAGTTTTTTCAAAGGTTTGGCATCAAGACTCATTTAAACAAGACTGACCTGAATAAGTTTCAGCCATCAGTATGTCTCATCTCTTCTATCAACACATAGACTTTTGCTGTTTGTGTACATTTTGTTGTTTTTAAAAATTTTGTAGGGACATGGATGCAGCTGGAAACCATCATTCTTAGCAAACTATCACAAGAACAGAAAACCAAACACCGCATGTTCTCACTCATAGGTGGGAACTGAACAATGAGATCACTTGGACTCGGGAAGGGGAACATCACACACTGGGGCCTATCATGGGGAGGGGGGAGGTGGGAGGGATTGCATTGGGGAGTTATACCTGATATAAATGATGAATTGATGGGTGCTGACGAGTTGATGGGTGCAGCACACCAACATGGCACAAGTATACATATGTAACAAACCTGCACGTTATGCACATGTACCCTAGAACTTAAAGTACAATAATAAAAAAAAAAAAAAAATTTGTGATACTTCACTATAATTCCTCGGTAAAGACATTTTGGAAGTTAAATACTCTTATGGGTAAGAGTAAGTAGAAGACAGAGAAGTAATTGTTATAGATAGCATAAAAATTGTAGTGGTTGCAGAATCTTCATGATGTTGTGTTTGTAGCATCTTACAAAAAATTTGGTATGGAAAGTGTGATGGTTAATACTGAGTGTCAACTTGATTGGACTGAAGGATTAACATTTGGTCAGTGGACTGGGAAAGGCAAATCCACCCTTAATTTTGGATACGTGCAATCTAATCAGCTGCCAGCATGGCTAGAATATCAGCAGGCAGGAAAATGTGAAAAGAGAGACTGGCCTCACCTCCCAGCCTACATCTTTCTCCCGTGCTGGATGCTTCCTGCCCTCAAATGTTGGATTCTGAGCTATTCAGTTTTGGAGCTCAGACTGTCTCTCCTTGCTGCTCAGCCTGCAGATGGCCTATTGTGAGACCTTGTGGTCATTTGAGTTAATACTTAATAAACTCCCCTTTATATATATCTATTCCATTAGTTCTGTCGCTCTAGAGGACCCTGGCTAATATGGAAAGTACATCAACCATATGTGAATTAAAGAAGATAATTCATAATGTCCAGGTTTTTATTATTCAATGGAATTGTTTATTATTTCTTTTGCTCAGCCAACAATTAGAATTTCTAGGAAATATCTGACACATTTCCTGCCGTGAGTTTCTTTTCCAGGAAAATACCAACATTGAAATGAATACTACCATAAAATATGCTTGGATAAGTGCTATGATTAAAAACCCTACACAAAGAAATTTCAGGGCTAGGAGTTTAATCTAGAATAATAGAAAAATGTTCTCAAGTAGATAAGTTTATCCTGGGTGCCTCTTCATGTCTCATTCTTTTGCATGCTTTTTCTTTGTCATTCTTTATATTTGTTTTATTTGTGAATAGGAATATAATGCTGAATATGAGAGACATGGTCCTCTCTTTATGGAGTTTATAATTCAAAGACTACGATACAGCTACCTTGTCTCAGAAGCAGTTTGTGGTGTTCTTGCTCTTTAAAAAGGTTTAAATGACAGTAATTAACCAGAACTAATAGAAATTTTTTAAAAATAAATATTTCAGTAGCCCAAAATGAAAATCTTACCATGTATTGAAAGAATAAATTTAACAAAGAATTAGTGAGTGTATGCCTCATGGAAATTTGTTAGTCATGAAACAAGCTAAAATGTACCTTATAGAACTGAACATTTTAGAAGGGTATAAATATTTGAAAGTCATGCCATAGAACTTTAGAAGGCATCATAGTGGAAAATATTTGAGAATCTGTGATAGTAAACATTTTACTAATCATGAACTATCTGAAAGTTTGGCTTATGAATTTTCTAATAAAATATCTGATGAATGAATTTACATACTGATAAAACAGTTCTATATTGCTAGAGTCCTGGAGAACAGCTCTATATGGGTGTTACATTGTGAGATGTGGTGAAGCCAGGGATTAGAGTGGGAAAGTTGATAAAAGTTTGGGAAGCTGAACACACATTTACTGATTGGGTGGGCCAATCAGTACTATTTTAAAAAGAAATGAAGTTGGTAGTTGTTGGATAAAACCAATACATTAGAGCCATATAGTCCATGTATGTGATATCTTGCAAACAGAAAAGCACAGAAAACTAGGTGAATATTTGCTTATTGGTTTAATAACCATTAAAGTTTTAGTTTGCCATTACAGGTAACCTGGATTGGAAGAGTACTTCAAAATTTTATCGCTCTTGAAAAATTCTCTGATGTCCTTCCTGAACTTCTGTTAGAATATAACATATTCAGAATTACTTTTTCCCTCGTATGATGTTGACTGCACAGCTTTATCAAAAGAAACTTTACATTCTTATAAAGAACAAATGGAAATACTTCTTAAAAACAAAACACAACTTTGGTCTACAATAAAGAGCTCTGAAAAATTGAGGAGGAGAAACTCCTCCCTAACTCATTCTATGAGGCCACCAATTATGCTGATACCAACACCTGGTAGTGATTAAAAAAAAAAAAAAAAAGAAGAAGAAAGAAAGAAAAGAAAAGAAAACTTCAGGCCAATATCCTTGATGAACACTGACAAAAAATTCCTTAACAAAATATTGGCACACTAAATCTTGTGGCACATCAAAACACTAATCCACCAAGATCAAGTAGGCTTTATCCCAGGAATGCAAGGTTGGTTCGACAAACACAAATCAATAAATGTGATTCATGACATAAACAGAAGTAAAGACAAAAACCACATGATTATATCAATAGATGCAGAAAAGACCTTTGATAAGTTTTAATACCCCTCGTGATAAAATTCTCAATAAACTAAGTATTGAAGGAACATAACTCAAAATAATGAGAGCCATCTGTGACAAACTCACAGCTAACATCATACTGACCAAGCATCAGCTAGAAGTATTCCCCCTGAAAATTGTTAACAGACAAGGATGCGATCTCTCACCACTCCTATTTAACATAGTGTTGGAAGTCCTAAACAGAGCAATCACACAAGAAAAAGAAATAAAGGACATTCAAATAGGAAGAGAGGAAGCCAAATTATCCCTGTTTGCAGACAACATGATTCTATAACTAGAATACCCCATGGTCCTGGCTCAAAAGCTCCTTAAGGTGATAAACAACCTCAGTGAAGTCTCAAGATACAAAATCAATGTACAAAAATCACTAGCATTCCTATACACCAACAACCCAACAACCATCAAGCTGAGAGCCAAATCAAGAATGCAATCTTGTTGACAACTGCCATAAAAAGGATAAAATACCTAGGAATATAGTGAATCAGGAAGGTTAAAGAACTCTACAATGAGAATTACAAAACACTGCTCAAAGAAAGCGGAGATGACACACACAAATCCAAAAACATTCCATGGTCATGGATAGGAAGAATCAATATTGGCAAATGGCCATACTGCCCAAAGCAATTTATAGATTCAATGCTATTCCTATCAAACTACCAATGTTATTCTTCATAGAACTAGGAAAAACTACTTTAAAATTCATATGGAACCAAATAAGAGCTCAAATAACCCAGAAAATCCTAGGTGAAAAGAACAAACCTGGAGGAATCATGCTACCTAACTTCAAACTATCCTACAGGGCTACAGTAACCACAATAGTACGGTGCTGATATAAAAACAGACACATAAAACAATGGAACAGAATAGAAAGCCTAGGAAATAAGGCCACACACCTACAACCATATAATCTTCAACAAAGCTGACAAAAACAAGCAATGAAGAAAGAGCTCCCTATTCAATAAATAGTGCTGAGATAACTGGCTAGTCATATGCAGAGGATTGAAACTGAACTTCTTCCTTACACCATATACAAAAATTAACTCAAGATGGATTAAATACTTTAATGTAAAACCCCAAACCATACAAACTCTGTAAGATAACCTGAGCAATACCATTCTGGACAGAGGAACTGGCAAAGATTTGGTGACCCAGAGGCCAAAGGCAAAAATTGACAAATAAGACCTAATTAAACTAAAGAACTTCTGCCCAGAAAAAAGAAACTATCAATAAACAGATAACCTACAGAATGGGAAAAAATATTTGCAAACTATGAATCTGACAAAGCTAATATCTAGCATTTATAAGGAATTTAAGCAAATTTACTAAAAACCCAGTTCATTAAAAAGCAGGCAAAGTAAATAAACAGATACTTTTCAAAAGAAAACATACATGTGGCCAAGAAGCACATGAAAAAATGTTCAACATCACTGTTCATTGGAGAAATGGAAATCAAACCCACAATGAAATACTATCTGATACCAGTCAAAATGTCTATTACTAGAAAGTCAAAAAATTACAGACGCTGGCAAGGTTGTGGAGAAAAAGGAATGCTTATACACTGTAGGTAGGAGTGTAAATTAGTTCAACCACAGTGGAAAGCCACGTGGCAATTTATCACAGGGGTAAACACAAAACTACCTACCATTAGATCCAGCAATCCTATTAATGAGTATATACCCAAAGGAATATAAATCATTCTGTTATGAAAAACATGAAAGCTTGTGCTCATTGTAGCACTAGTCACAATAGCAAAGATATGGAATCAACCTAAATGTCCATCAATGGCAGACTGAATAAAGAAAATGTGGTACATATACACTACAGAATACTATGCAGTCATTAAAAAAGAATGAGATCATGTTCTTTGCAGGAACATGGATGGAGCTGGAGGCCATTGCCCTTAGCAAACTAATGCAGGAGCAGAAAACTAAATACCATGTGTTCTCACTTAAAAGTGGTAGCTGAATGATGAGAACACATGAACACATAGAGGAGAATAACAGACACTGGGGTCTACCAGAAGGTGGAGGGTGGGAGTAGGGACAGGATTAGGAGAAATAACTAATGAGTACTGGGCCTAATACTTGGGTGATGAAATAATCAACAAACGCCCATGACATGGGTTTACCTATATAACAAAGCTGCACATGTATCCCTGAACTTAAAAATTAAAAAAAAAAATTAAAAAGCTTTACTTTTCACTAAAAAAAATAAACATTTGTCTGAATTTTGAAAGTATATGGAAATGTTAGAATCTATTTTCTAAACTAGTTTTATCTTTAAAATTTCACTTATGATTCCCGGGCAAGATGGCTGAATAGGAACAGTGCTGGTCTGGAGCTCCTGGTGAGACCAATGCAGAAGGTGGGTGATTTCTGCATTTCCAACTGAGGTACCCGGTTCATCTCATTGGGACTGGTTAGACAGTGGGTGCAGCCCAAGGAAGGTAAGCGTGAATCAGGGTAGGGCATCGCCTCACCCAGGAAGCACAAGGGGTCGGGAAACTCCCTCCCCTAGCCAAGGGGAGCCCTGAGGGACAGTGCCATGAGGGACAATGCTAACTGGCCCAGATATGACACTTTTTCCATGATCTTTGCAACCTGTAAACCAGGAGATTCTCTCTGGTGCCTACACAAGGGCCCTGTGTTTCAAGCACAAAACTGGATGGGGGGTCATTTGGGCAGAAACCCAGCTAGCTGCAGTTTCTTTTCATACCCAAGAGGTGCCTGGATTGCCAGTGAGACAGAACCATTCACTCCCCTGGAAAGGGGGCTGAAGCCAGGGAGCAAAGTGGTCTCGCTCAGTGGATCCCACCCCCACGGAGTCCAGCAAGCTAAGATCCACTGGCTTGAAATTCTCGCTGCCAACACAGCAGTCTGAAGTCAACCTGGGATGCTCAAGCTTGGTGGGGGGAGGGGCATCCAACATTACTGAGGCTTGAGTAGGTGGTTTTCCCCTTACAGTGTAAACAAAACCTACAAGAAGTTTGAACTTGGCGGAGCAAGATGGCCGAATAGGAACAGCTGCAGTCTCCAACTCCCAGCGCGAAGGACACAGAAGACCGGTGAT
>NW_012120377.1:47537-79048 GCF_000951035.1 Colobus angolensis palliatus
AAAAAAAAAAAAGAAGTTTGAACTTGAGGGAGCCCACTGCAGCACTGCAAAGCTGCTGTAGCCAGGCTTCCTCTCTAGATTGTTCCTCTCTGGGCAGAGCATCTCTGAAGGAAACGTAGCAGCCCCAGTCAGGGACTGAAAGATAAAACTCCCATCTCCCTGGGACAGAGCACCTGGGGGAAGGGGTGGCTGTTAGCACAGCTTCAGCAGACCTAAACGTCCTGCTGTTGCCTCTGAAGAGAGCAGCGGATATCCCAGCACAGTGCTCAAGCTCTGCTAAAGAACAGACTGCCTCCTCAAGTGAGTCCCTGATCTCCATGCCTCCCGAAAGGGAGACACCTCCCAGTAGGGGATGACAGACACCTCATACAGGAGAGCTCTGGCTGGCATCTAGCCAGTGCCACTCTGGGAGAAAGCTTCCAGAGGAAGGAGCAGGCAACAACTTGTGCTGTTCTGCAGTCTCTGCTGGTCTGGAGTGGACCCCCAGCAAACTCTAGCAGACCTGCAGAGGAGGGACCTGTTAGAAGGAAAACTAACAAACAGAAAACAATAAAAACTAACAAACAAAAAAGGATGACCACACAAAAACTCCATCCAAAGGTCACTAAAAGCAAAGACCAAAGATAGATAAATCCAAGAAGATGAGGAAAACCCAGTGCAAAAAGCCTGAAAATTCCAAAAACCAGAATGCCTCTTCTCCTTCAAAGGATCACAACTCCTCACCAGCAAGGGAACAAAACTGGATAGAGAAAGAGTTTGATGAATTGACCGAAGTGGGCTTCAGAAGGTGGGTAATAACAAACTCCTCTGAGCTAAAGAAGTATGTTCTAACCCAATGCAAGGAAGTTAAGGACCTTGATAAAAGGTTAAAGGAATTGCTAACTAGAATAGCCAGTTTAGAGAAGAACATAAATGACCTGATGGAGCTGAAAAACACAGCATGAGAACTTCATGAAACATACACAAGTATCTATAGCTGAAATGATCAAGTGGAAGAAAGGATATCAGAGATTGAAGATCAACTCAATGAAATAAAGTGTGAAGACAAGATTAGAGAAAAGAATGAAAAGGAATGAACAAAGCCTCCAAGAAATATAGGACTATGTGAAAAGACCAAACCTATGTTTTATTGGTGTACCTGAAAGTGACAGGGAGAATGGAACACAGTTGGAAAACACACTTCAGGATATTATCGAGGAGATCTTCCCCAACCTAGCAAGACAGGCCAGTATTCAAATTCAGGAAACACAGAGAACTCCACAAAGATACTCCTTGAGAAGAGCAACCCCAAGACACATAATTGTCAGATACATCAGGGTTGAAATGAGGAAAAAATGTTAAGGGCAGCCAGAGAGAAAGGTTGCATTACCCACAAAGGGAAGCCCATCAGACTAACAGTGGATCTCTCTGCAGAAACCCTGCAAGCCAGAAAAGAATGGGGCCCAATATTCAACATTCTTAAAGAAAAGAATTTTCAACCCAGAATTTCATATCTAGCCAAACTAAGCTTCATACGTGAAGGAGAAATAAAATCATTTCCAAAAAAATGCTGAGGGATTTTGTCACCAGCAGGCCTGCCTTGCAAGAGTTCCCAAAGGAAGCATTAAATATGGAAAGGGAAAACTAATACCAGTCACTAAAAAATCAAACCAAAATATAAAGACCATCGACACTATGAAGAAACCCTATCAACTAATGGGCCAAATAACCAGCTAGCATCATAATGACAGGATCAAATTCACACATAACAATATTAACCTTAAATGTAAATAGGCTCAATGCCCCAATTAAAAGGTATGGACTGGCAAATTGGATAAAGAATCAAGACCCATCGGTGTGCTGTATTCAGGAGACCCATCTCAGGTGCAAAGACACATAAGGGCTCAAAATAAAAAAATGGAGGAATATTTACCAAGCAAATGGAAAGCAAACAAAAAAGCAGGGGGTGAAATCCTAGTCTCTGATAAAACAGATTTTAAACCAACAAAGACCAAAAAAGACAAAGAAGGGCATTGCATAATGGTAAAGGGATCAATGCAACAAGAAGAGCTAATATCCTAAATATATATGCACTCAATACAGGAGCATCCAGATTCATAAAGCAAGTTCTTAGAGACCTACAAAGAGACTGAGACTCCCACAAAATAATAGTAGGAGACTTTAAAGCCCCACTGTCAATATTAGATCAATGAAACAGAAAATTAGCAAGGATATTCAGGACTTGAACTCAGCTCTGGACCGAGTGAATCTAACAGACATCTACAGAACTATCCACCCCAAATCAACAGAATACACATTCTTCTCAGCACCACATAGCACTTATTCTAAAATTGGCCACATAATTGGAAGTCAAATACTCCTCAGCAAATGCAAAAGAAAGGAAATTGTAACAGTCTCTCAGACCACAGTGCAATCAAATTAGAACTCAGGATTAAGAAAGTCACTCAAAAACACACAACTACATGGAAACTGAACAACCTGCTCCTGAATGACTGCTGGGCAAATAACAAAATTAAGGCAGAAATAAATAAGTTCCTTGAAACCAATGAGAACAAAGACACAACATATCAGAATCTCTGGGACACAGCTAAAGCAGTGTTTAAAGGGAAATTTATAGCACTAAATGCCCACAGGAGAAAGGACAAAAGATCTAAAATCAACCTCCTAACATCACGATTAAAAGAACTAGAGAAGCAAGAGCAAACAAATTCAAAAACTAGTAGAAGAAGTAACTAAAATCAGAGCAGAACTGAAAGAGATAGGGATACAAAAATCCCTTCCAAAAATTAATGAATCCAGGAGCTGGGTTTTTTTGGAAAAGATTAACAAAACAGACTGCTAACCAGGCTAATAAAGAAGAAAATAAAGAAGAATCAAACAGACACAATGAAAAGTGATAAACGGGAGCTGATTCCACAGAAATACAAACTACTAACAGAGAATACTATAAACACCTCCTTGCAAATAAACTAAAAAATCTAGAAGAAATGGATAAATTCCTGGACACATACACCCTCCCAAGACTAAATCAGGAAGAAGCCGAATATCTGAATAGACCAATAACAAGTTCTAAAATTGAGACAGTAATTAATAGCCTGCCAGCAAAAAAAAAAAATCCCAGGACCAGATGGATTCACTACCAAATTCTACCAGAGGTACCAAGAGGAACTGGTATCATTCATTCCCTCTGAAACTACTTCAAACAGTAGAAAAAGAGGGATTCCTCACTAAGTTATTTTATGAGGCCAACATCATCCTGGTATCAAGACCTGGCAGATACACAACCAAAAAAAGAAAATTTCAGGCCAGTATCCCTGATGAACCTCAATACAAAAATCCTCAATAAAATACTGGCAAACCGAATCCAGCAGCACATCAAAAAGCTTGTCCACCATGATCAAGTTGGCTTCATTCCTGGCATGCAAAGCTGGTTCAACATACACAAATCAATAAACATAATCCATCACATAAACAGAACCAATGACAAAAACCACGTGATTATCACAATAGATGCAGAGAAGTCCTTCAATAAAATTCAACACCCCATCATGTTAAAAACACTCAATAAACTAGGTATTGATGAAACATATCTCAAAATAATAAGAGCTATTTATGACAAACTCATGGCCAATCTCATACTGAATGGGCAAAAGTTGGAAGCATTTCTTTTGAAAACCAGCACAAGACAAGGATGCCCTCTCTCACCACTACCACTCAATGTAGTATTGGAAGTTCTGACCAGGGCAATTAATCAAGAGAAAGAAATAAAGTGTATTCAGTTAGGAAAAGAGGAAGTCAAATTGTCTCTGTTTGCAGATGACATAATTTTATATTTAGAAAACCCCATCATCTCAGCCCCAAAATCCTTAAGCTGATAAGCAACTTCAGCAAAATCTCAGGATACAAAATCAATGTGCAAAAATCGCAAACATTTGTATATACCAATAATAGACAAACAGAGAATCAAATCATGAGCAAATTCCTGTTCACAATTGCTACAAAGAGAATAAAATGCCTAGGAATACAACTTCAAGGGATGTGAAGGACCTCTTCAAAGAGAACTACAAACCACTGCTCAAGAAAATCAGAGAGGACACAAACACATAGAAAAACATTTCATGCTCATTGATAGGAAGAATCAATATCATAAAAATGGCCATAGTGCCCCAAGTAATTTATAGATTGAATGTTATCCACATCAAACTACCATTGACTTTCTTCACAAAATTAGAAAAAACTGCTTTAAATTTCATATGGAACCAAAAAAGAGCCTGCATAGCCAAGACTATGCAGAGCTATAGTCTAAGCTAAGACTAAGACTTTTTGCTTTGTTCTAAGCAAAAAGAACAAAGCTGGAGGCATCACACTACCTGACTTCAAACTAAATTACAAGGCTCCGGTAACCAAAACAGCATGGTACTGGTACCAGAAAATATATATATAGACCACTGGAATAGCACAGAGGCCTCAGAAATAACACCGCACATCTACAACCGCCTGTTCTTTGACATACCTGACAAAAACAAGCAATGGGGAAAGGATTATCTATTTAATAAAGGAGGCTGGGAAAACTAACTAGCCATATGCAGAAAACTGAAATTGGACCCCTTCCTTACACCTTATACAAAAATTAACTCAAGATGGATTAACAATTTAAACACAAGACCTAAAACCATAAAATCTGCCCCCCCCCAAAAAAAAAAAACCTTGGCAATATCATTCAGGATGTAGGCATTGGCAAAGACTTCATGACTAAAACACCAAAAGTAATGGCAACCAAAAAAAAAATTGACAAATGGGATTTAATTAAACTAAAGAGTTTCTGCACAGCAAAAGAAACTATCATCAGAGTGAACAGGCAACCAACAGAATGGGAGAAAATTTTTGCAATCTATCCATCTGACGAAAGGCCAATATCTAGAATCTACAAGTAACTTAAATTTACAAAAAAAAACCCATAAAAATTGGTGAAGAATATGAACAGACCCTTTTCAAAAGAAGATATTTACGTGGCAAAAAAAAAAAAAAAAAAAGATGAAAAAAGCTCATCATTACTGGTCGTTAGAGAAATGCAAATCAAAACCACAATGAGTTACCATCTTATGCCAGTTAGAATGACAATCATTAAAAAGTCAGGAAACAACAGATGCTGGAGGGGATATGGAGAAATAAGAACATTTATACACTGTTGGTGGGAGTATAAATTAGTTCAACCATTGTAGAAGACAGTGTGGCAATTCCTCAAGGATCTAGAACCAGAAATACCATTTGACCCAGCAACCCCATTACTGGGTATATATCCAAAGGATTATAAATCACCGTACTATAAAGACTCATGCACGTGTATGTTTATTGCAGCACTATTCACAATAGCAAAGAGTTGGAACCAAACTAAATGCCCATTAATCTTAGACTGGATAAAAAATGTGCAGCATGTACACCATGGAATACTATGCAGCCATAAAAGACAATGAATTCATGTCCTTTGCGGGAACATGGATGAAGCTGGAAACCATCATTCTCAGCACACTAACACAGGAACAGAAAACCAAATATCACATTTTCTCACTCATAATTGGGAGTTGAACAATGAGAACATATGGGCACAGGAAGGGAAACATCACACACTCGGGCCTGTCGGAGTGTGGGGGCAAGGGGAGGGATAGCATTAGGAGAAATAGCTAATGTACATGATGGGTTGATGGGGGGTGCAGCAAACCACCATGGCACATGTATACCTATGTAGCAAACCTGCAAGTTCTGCATGTATATCCCAGAACTTAAAGTATAATTTAAAAAAAAAAGAAAGAAAAAGAAATGTCTTCTGCCAGATAACCTAAATCATCTGTCTCAAGTTTCAAGTTCCACAAAGCTCTAGGGTGGTGACAAAATGCCACCAGTCTCTTTGCTAAAGCATAAACTGGATCATCTTTGCTCCAGTTCCCAAGAAGTTCCTCATCTCCATCTGAGACCACCCCAGCCCCGACTCTGTTGTCCATATCACTATCAGCATTTTAGTCAAAGCCATTCAACAAGTCTCTAGGAAGCTCCAAACTTTTCCACATGTTCCTGTCTTCTCTGAGCCCCCCAAACCATTCCAACCTCTGCCTGTTACCCAGTTCCAAAGTTGCTTCCACTTTTTTGGGTGTCTTTACAGCAGCACCGTACTACCTGGTACCGATTTACTGTATTAGTCCATTCTCTTGCTGCTAATAAAGACATATCCAGTACTGGGTAATTTAGAAAGGAAAGAGGTTTAATTCACTCACAGTTCCGCAGGCTGGGGAGGTCTCAGGAAACTTACAGTCATGGTGGATGGGGAAGAAAACACATCCTTTTTCACATGGTGGCAACAAAGAGAAGTACAGAGAAAAAGAGGGGAAAGCCCCCTTATAAATCCATCAGATCTTATGAGAACTCACTCACTATCATGAGAACTGCATGTGAGTAACAGCCCCCATGATTAAATTATCTCTAGGTCCCTCCCATGACACATGGGGATTATGGGAAATACAATTTGAGGCGAGATTTGGGTGGGTATACAGAGCCAAACCATATCAACATATAAATGTAATCATACAGTATATTTTTCCTTTTACATCTAGCTTATGAACTAAGTTCATCCATGTTGTCATAAATAGCAAGATTTCCTTCTATTTCTAAGGATGAATAATATTCCATTGTGTGTGGTGAGGGTCAGTGGTGCCAATGTCAGGGACCCCATGTGTCTGTTGTGTTGGTATGCAAGGCCTGGTCAGTCACTCACAGAGTGGCCACAGTGTTGGGTTCTGGAGCACAGGCCCACACAGAGCAATCATGGCTCTGGGGTTTAGGAAGTGCGCATAACCACTGCAGTGGTAACTGATATCTGAGGCACTAGTATGCCCCAGTTTCTGAGGTGCAGATGCTTGTGGAGTGCTCAGGTCTTGACCACAGGAATGCACAGAGCATTTGTGGTGTCAAGGCTCAAGCATGTATGTGGTTGCAGGGATTGGGGGAGTGGGAATGGTAACCCAGCCCAGGAGACACAGTTGCGTCTTGTACCTGCTGCATGGCTGATACTGTTCTTAACCATGTCCAGGCATCTTGACTACGCTGATCTCCACAGCAATCTGGATGGGGTGAAACTGAAGTCAGTGTTTCAGGCAGTGCCCCAAAAGTCTGGGGAAGCTGATCACTTACCCAGCCCTCCTTTTCCCTTCAAGGGGAATTCATGGTTCAGAAATCTTCACCTCAGCGCTGAGCTGTGCCTGCATTTTTTGCTCTCCTCTGTTGCTACAGCTTCTTAACTATACTCCCAAGCTCTCCCAGAGCTGTTTGTATTACTGGAAAGCTGTGTAATTGTTTTTATGGAAGGCCAAAGACCACATACCCTACTCTGCCATCTTGCTGGTGTCACTCCCAACCTTGCTCCTTTTATATTAAATATAAAAGTTATCTGCTGGCATATGTATTTGGTGTAGGTGGGGGGGGGGTTGCAAACAAAGCCTAGGCTCTGTGAGTACATTCTATATTTTAGTCTAATTAACATCTCAATTGGTTCTCTGGTTGCTTAGACTTGCACTGACTAAGAAGGTCATGGTCATATCTTCAGTTTGAAGCAAACCATTAGCTCTGTAGGCATTCATACATGTGCCCTATGCTCTTTCTCTGTCTACTTTTCTTACATACCTTCCAATTTTGAACCCAAGAGGTTAGGACAAACCTCTAATGATACTATTAAGGGCAAGTTTTTTTCAAGGCAAAGACCAGAAGCTTTTGTTTTAGGTCAGTCCCCATGTGGCTACCTTTAAAGTTCATCTGAATTAATATTCAGTGATATTTTTGTCAGCTGTGACTGCAAGCAACATTATTACAGTGGAATAATAATGCAAATAACTCTGCATAGCTCCATGAAATGCCACATTGTTCTAAAATGGAAGTGACATTTCATTATTTCTCAAACATCAAATGCATCATGGCACTCATTGCCAGTTATACTTCAGGCATATTAATATTTCTGACAGATGTGATAACTCTAGGAAGACTAAAAAGGATAAAGATGACTGATAGGGGCATAACAGTTACCAGATATGCTTATGAGTCCCACTAAAGATGAACCATGAATAGAGTATATAATTATCAGTGACCTTATCCACCCTACTGATAGTGCTGGTGAACCCATCATTCTGCCATCCGGAAATATACATATCCAGATTCCCTTAATTGCCTGAAAGACTGCAAGTGAATTGTCTTTTGTGTGATGATCTGGGCCTCTTTAAGTACTTTAAGAAACTCTCCTGCACAACATAATGCAAGCATTCTCATTGTCAAAAACTGCTGACTTTTTTTTTTTTTTAATTTTATTATTATACTTTAAGTTCTAGGGTACATGTGCATAACGTGCAGGTTTGTTACATATGTATACTTGTGCCATGTTGGTGTGCTGCACCCATCAACTCGTCAGCACCCATCAATTCATCGTTTATATCAGGTATAACTCCCCAATGCAATCCTTCCCCCCTCCCCCCCTCCCCATGATAGGCCCCAGTGTGTGATGTTCCCCTTCCCGAGTCCAAGTGATCTCATTGTTCAGTTCCCACCTATGAGTGAGAACATGCGGTGTTTGGTTTTCTCTTCTTGTGATAGTTTGCTAAGAATGATGGTTTCCAGCTGCATCCATGTCCCTACAAAGGACGCAAACTCATCCTTTTTTATGGCTGCATAGTATTCCATGGTGTATATGTGCCACATTTTCTTCATCCAGTCTGTCACAGATGGACATTTGGGTTGATTCCAAGTCTTTGCTATTGTGAATAGTGCCGCAATAAACATACGTGTGCATGTGTCTTTGTAGTAGAATAATTTATAATCCTTTGGGTATATACCCAGTAGTGGGATGGCTGGGTCATATGGTACATTTAGTTCTAGATCCTTGAGGAATCGCCATACTGTTTTCCATAATGGTTGAACTAGTTTACAATCCCACCAACAGTGTAAAAGTGTTCCTATTTCTCCACATCCTCTCCAACACCTGTTGTTTCCTGATTTTTTAATGATGGCCATTCTAACTGGTGTGAGATGGTATCTCATTGTGGTTTTGATTTGCATTTCTCTGATGGCGAGTTATGATGAGCATTTTTTCATGTGTCTGTTGGCTGTATGAATGTCTTCTTTTGAGAAATGTCTGTTCATATCCTTTCCCCACTTTTTGATGGGGTTGTTTGTTTTTTTCTTGTATATTTGTTTGAGTTCTATGTAGATTCTGGATATTAGCCCTTTGTCAGCTGAGTAGATTGCAAAAATTTTCTCCCTTCTGCTGTGCAGAAGCTCTTTAGTTGAATTAGATCCCATTTGTCAATTTTGGCTTTTGCTGCCGTTGCTTTTGGTGTTTTAGACATGAAGTCCTTGCCCATGCCTATGTCCTGAATGGTACTACCTAGATTTTCTTGTAGGGTTTTTATGGTATTAGGTCTAACATTTAAGTCTCTAATCCATCTTGAATTAATTTTCATATAAGGAGTAAGGAAAGGATCCAGTTTCAGCTTTCTACTTATGGCTAGCCAATTTTCCCAGCACCATTTATTAAATAGGGAATCCTTTCCCCATTTCTTGTTTCTCTCAGGTTTGTCAAAGATCAGATGGCTGTAGATGTGTGGTATTATTTCTGAGGACTCTGTTCTGTTCCATTGGTCTATAGCTCTGTTTTGGTACCAGTACCATGCTGTTTTTGTTACTGTAGCCTTGTAGTATAGTTTGAAGTCAGGTAGCGTGACGCCATCCCCATCAAGCTACCAATGAGTTTCTTCACAGAATTGGAAAAAACTGCTTTAAAGTTCATATGGAACCAAAAAAGAGCCCGCATTGCCAAGACAATCCTAAGTCAAAAGGACAAAGCTGGAGGCGTCATGCTGACTTTTAAAATAGAACTTTCAAGCATGAATATTTGAAACCACATGAAAAAAGTTTAAGTGCCACTATAAAGTCCTGGAAATTAGGTGTAAAAATGAGATGATAAGCAAAAGAAAGATTTAGAAATGGTATCATCCAACAGGATGAGGGAGAGGCAGGTAGATTTGCCATTGCCTTCACTAAGGGGAGTTTGACTTGATCATTTCTATTCAAATAATCAGTGAAATACCTATCACGTAAATATGGGCAAAGTTTAAGAAGCAAATTTTCTAAGACTCATAGGCATAGTAAAAACACATAGCTAACATGGAGATTTATAGAGGAAAAGACCAGAGATTAATTTTAGAATAAAAAATTATGTGCACCAATAATATTGATCCTCTAAGTCAATTTGATTGTTATGGATGCTAGGATCTGCCAAAGGTGATTGTCTCTTCCATTGACTCCACAAATTTGTAGTCTAATTTCAGAGAAAGATAAAGGGGTTTTAGATATGGTTTTCTATTTCACTATATCAGAGAGTGAGTTAGCATGGAAGAAATAGTTCAGGTGAAAGGCTTGGTGAAAGAGTCTCAGGAGGTAAAGAAGTCTCAAACTAGCTGAGCACTTTGCAACTGGAAGAATATGACACAGAGGAGAAAGTGTAAAGGACTGTCTCCTTATTGGAGCTGCATAACTGGTATGAGGTTTTCTCTGCAAGGAGGAAATGACTCTCTCAGAAAAAGACCTAGGCATGCCTCACTTAATTATACCAAGAATTCATCGGAGTTTGCAGGTTCAAGAACTTCTTATCAAGTTCTTGATCCTGCAAACTTCCATGAATTTAATTAGTTAAATTGAAAAAATATTTATTGTTCACTTAAAATTTACTCATTAGAATTACCATATGATTGACCCATCTCACTTCTGGGTGTATATCCAAAATATATGAAAACAATATCTCTAAGGGATATTTGTACACCCATGTTTATTGCAGCATTATTCACAATAGCCAAGAGATCAAAGCAACCTAAATGTTCATCAACAGATGACTGGATAAAGAAAATGTGATATAAACACATGATGAAATACTATTCAGTTCTTCAAGAAGGAAAGCCTGTCATATGGTACAATATAGTTGAACTTTGAGAATGTAATGCAATAAACCAGTCACAGAAGGACAAATACTGCATGATTCTTCATTTACAAGGTATCTAAAGTGGTCAAATTCATAGAAGCAGAAAGTAAAATGATGACTGCAAGGAGATTGGGGGAGGGGAAACAGGGAGTTGCTGTTCAGTGGGTATAAAGTTTCAATCATACAAAATGAAAAATCCCTAGAGGTCTGCTGTACATATAAGCACATATAGTTAATACTATAATGTATACTTAAAGATATAAGACAGATTTCATGTTAGGTTTTAACAAAATAAAAAAAGAAGTTATTAATGATTAAAAGTTTATTCATTCTTATTTATTTATTAGAATTTTATTTTAACATTTACTGTGCCAGCCTTATAATAAGAATGCAACTAACCAGAAAAATAGCTATTTTTCTCTCTTCCAGTCTAGAATAGAGTTCACATTTCATGTGTGTTTGAGGACATTTGAGCGCTAAAACACACTGTGTTGGCCATTATATAAGCTAGGTGGGGCTATGCATAATGTAACATCATTTTAATTTAAATTGCCAACCAGCAGAGAGAAAATGATCAATTTGATTGCATCTGAAAATGAAAAGGTAGAAGAAAGGTAACTTAATGAACCAGCAAGATGAACTGCCTCAGGGATAGGCCTTGGTCAAATCACAAATTTCTTGAGGCATAGGCATAGTGGTTTGATACAAGATACCTTGACCTGTAAGACTGTTAATTATAAGATGCAGGCAGGTAGTAGAAGAAAGGCCTTTAGGAAGAAGAGATAGTTACTCCTAGGAGAACTGCAGAGTAGAATAGTGTCAGATACTGTGAACAATCTATGTTTTTACCCTGTTTGCAAGGTGACATGTTAGCCTGTCAGTTTCATAGGTCCTAGCAGAAAAATACAAGACTCCTGGGTCAGAAACATAGACCTTTATTACTCACAGTGCTACAGGAAGCTTGACATTCATGTTTGCATCCATTCTTCTTGTTCCCAAGTCCCATAGGGGTGATACAGAGCAGTCCAGGCAAACATGGTACACACTGTGAGTTCATCACAGCTGGGGAATCTCAAGCTTAGAGAACCTGGATCTGTTATAATGGGCTGCCAGTAAACCTGCCCTACCTTTGTCTCAGAGGGAGACATTATATTTATTATACTGAACAATAAACAGACCTGCCCACTGCTCCTGAGGGAGACACTATCTCTGTCTTCCAAGTTTGTTAGCTACACAAGTATACAAAATGAAAAATAGTCCAGAACAAAGGCTACCTGATATGGTTTGGCTGTGTCCCCACCCGGATCTCATCTTGAATTCTAGCTCCCATAATTCCCATGTGCTGTGGGACGGACCTGGAGGGAGGTAAGTGAATCATTGAGGTGGGTCTTTTCTGTGCTGTTCTCATGATAGTGAATAATTTTCATGACATCTGATGGTTTTATAAAGGGGAAATCCCCTACAAGAACTCTGTTTTATGCTGCCATGTAAGATGTGACTTTGCTCCTCATTCACTTTCAGCCATTATTGTGAAGCCTCCAAGCCATGTGGATCTGTGAGGCAATTAAACCTCTTTCCTTTATAAGTTACCCAGTCTCGGACATGTTTTTATTAGCAGCATGAGGACAGATTAATATAGTAAATTGATACCAGTAGACTGGGGTTCTGCTGTAAAGATACCCAAATATGTGGAAGTGACTTTGGAACCAGGTTAGAGATGGAGATTGGACAATCTGGAGGAATCAGAAAAAGATAGGAAAATATGGAAAAGTTTGGAACTTCCTAACTACTTTGAAGGTTCAGAAGATAGGAAGATGGTGGGAAAGTGTGGAACTTCCTAGAGACTTGTTGAATGGCTTTGACCAAAACTCTGATAGTGATATGAAAGTCCAAGTTAAGGTGGTCTCAGATGGAGATGAAGAAAACTTGTTGGGAACTGGAGCAGAGGTGACTATTCGTATGTTTTAACAAAGAGACTGGCAGCATTTTTCCCCTGCCCTAGAGATTTGTGGAACTTTAAACTTGAGAGATAATTTAGGCCATCTGGTGGAAGAAATTTTGAAGCAGGAAAGTGTTCAAGAGGGAGCAGAGTATAAAAGTTTAAAAAATTTGTAGAAAATTTCTCCCCATTTTCTAGGGAGAAATTCCAGCTGGCTGCAGAAATTTGCAAAAGTAATGGCAAGCCAAATGCTAATCATCAAGACAATGGGAAAAATGTCTCTTTGTCATATCGGAGGGCTTCAGGGCAGCCCCTCCCATCATGGGCCTGTAGGGCTAGGAGGAAAAAATGGCTTCCTGGGCTTGGCTCAGGGCCCACCTGCTGTGTGCAGCCTTGGGACTTGGTTCCCTACATCCCAGCTCCTCTAGCCATGGCTGAAAAGGGCCAAGGTACACCTTGGGCCATGGCTTCAGAGGGTGCAAGCCCCAAGCCTTAGCAGTTTCCATGAGGTATTGAGCCTGTAGGTGCACAGAAGTCAAGAATTGAGGTTGGGAACCTCCACCTAGATTTCAGAGGATGTATGGAAATGCCTGAATGTCTAGGCAGAAGTCTTCTACAGGGGTGGAGACCTCATGGAGAATTTCTAGTAGGGCAATGGAGAAGGGAAATGTGAGGTGGGAGCCCCCACAGAGAGTCCCCACTGGGGCACTGCCTAGTGGAGCTATGGGAAGAGGGCCACCGTCCTCCAGACCCAAGAATGGTAGATCCACTGACAGCTTGCACTGTGCATCTGGAAAAGCCACAGACACTCAATGCCAGCCCATGAAAGCAGCCAGGATGGGGGCTCTACCTTGCAAAGCTACAGGGGTAGTGCTGCCCAAGGCTGAGAGTGCCCACCTCTTGCATCAGCATGACTTGGATATGAGACATGGAGTCAAAGGAGATCATTTCAGAGTTTTAAGATTTGACAGCTCCATTGGATTTTGGGCTTGAATGAGGCATGTAGTCTCTTTGTTTTGGACAATTTCTCCCATTTGGAATGGGTGTATTTACCCAATGCCTATACCCCCATTGTATCTAGGAAGTAACTAGCTCGCTTTCAATTTTATAGGCTCATAGGTGGAAGAGACTTGGCTTATCTCAGATGAAACTTTGGACTGTGGACTTTTGAGTTAATGCTGAAATGAGTTAAGACTTTGGGGGGCTGTTGGGAAGGCATGATTAGTGTTGAAATGTGAGGACATAAGATTTGGGCAGGCCAGAGACAAAATGATATAATTTGGCTGTGTTCCACCCAAATCTCATCTTGAATTGTAGCTCCCATAATTCCCACATGTTGTGGGAGGGACCCAGTGGGAGGTAATTGAATCATGGGGGTGGGTCCTCCATGCTGTTTTTATAATAGTGAATAAGTGTCATGACATATCATGGTTTTATATAGGGGAGTTCCTCTACACAAGCTCTCTTGCCTGCTACTATATAAGATGTGATTTTGCTCTTGTTTCACCTTCAGCCATGATTGTGAGACCTCCCCATCCATGTGAACCTGTGAGTCAATTAAACCTCCTTCCTTTATAAATTACTCAGTCTCAGGTATGTCTTTATTAGTAATGTGAGAACAGACTAACACACTACCCGTGCCTTGCTACCAAGCCACTGACCCTGCAGAAATGTGAAGGACCAATGGAGTTCATCCCCAATAAGTAGGAGCTCATTTAGTTTAGGGTGAGCTATTCAAAGCCAGGAAGAGAGTGGAGCAGGGGTGGAAGGAGAACTTAATCTAGAATTCAAGGCTCTTAATGATATCAGGTTACTAACATTTAAGCCAAGAACCAAGGAAAAGGACCAGTAAGTTAGTCACATAAGCATTAAGTTGGACATCTACAGCAAAATGCTTAAAAGGTGTCAGGCTCAGGTGCTTCACTTTAGAGGGCAAAGGTTTTCTTTTTTCTTTTTTTTTTTTTGTTGAGATGGAGTCTCGCTCTGTCGCCCAGGCTGGAACGCAGTGGCCGGATCTCAGCTCACTGCAAGCTCCGCCTCCCAGGTTTAAGCCATTCTCCTGCCTCAGCCTCCCAAGTAGCTGGGACTACAGGCGCCCGCCACCTCGCCCGGCTAGGTTTTTGCATTTTTTTTTTTTTTTTTAGTAGAGACGGGGTTTCACCGTGTTAGCCAGGATGGTCTCGATCTCCTGACCTCGTGATTCGCCCGTCTCGGCCTCCCAAAGTGCTGGGATTACAGGCTTGAGCCACCGCGCCCGGTCGAGGGCAAAGGTTTTCTAAAATACTCCTGAGTCTTCTTAGTAGCTCAACAGCTAAGGCTGCAGGATTAGGTCCACTGTCAGTTTGGCATGGCCCGACATGCTCTGCAATGCTAAAGAGTTTTCTCCACTGGAGGCGTACACTGCATCAACTATAGAGCCAACAAGTAAAGGGGTTTGCTGGTCATATCTAACTAATTTGATATTTCTCACTTGCCCTTATAAAAGACAATTATTTCCACTGTGTTCACTCATTCTTTACACCCAAGATAATATTTACATTTACCATTTAATAACTATTTTTGTGCTATTATATCTTCAACTAGCTTATAAGAAATCCGAGGTGCATATGAAATTTATTTTGCAGCTTGTAAATCATCCCAGCCTTATGAGCACAGTGCTGACTACACAGTACAGTCCACAAAATGCTTCTTGATTCATTTTTTGATGTAGGTTTTGAGAAACTCCAAGTGCCTGTTTCTTGGCTGAGCCCCTCTTTAGAACAAATCTGAAAGAATTTGGGGATTGTATAAACCGCTGAAGTTTCTCTTGCCTAAACATTATACTTGTTTGAATATTGCTTTTAAGTTACAGAAATTAAATATATGAACTGAAAGCAAAGTCAAACTTAATATTAAAGTGCCTGAGTTATCCTCACATGCTTTGGAACATGTTGTACATTTCTCAAAAAACAATTAGAAAGATCCTTGAGAAATGTAACTGAGCAAATAACATTTGTTTAATTTGGTACTCTGAGGCAAATTGTACCTGGTAAGCAACACAATATTTTCCTTTCCTCTGACTCTGGTAAGAGATCAGTTAGGGGATTCACAGCTTCAAGGTAACATAAGCGCTGAAGGTTATAAAAAGTCAGTGCCAGCCATGGAGGTTATAAAAGGTCACTCTTCCTTCATAGAGGAGAGAATGAAGCCTATTGTGTACAAAATACAAGGTAATAAGTAGGATAAAAACAAAATACTAGGCCGGGCATGGTGGCTCATACCTATAATCCCAGCACTTTGGGAGGCAGAGGCGGACGGATCACCTGAGGTCAGGACTTTGAGACCAGCCTGGCCAACATGGCAAAACCTCATCTCCACTAAAAATACAAAAAATAGCTGGGCATGGTAGTGTGTGCCTGTAATGCTAGCTACTCAGGAGGCTGAGACAGGAGAATCACCTGAACCCAGGAGGCAGAGGTTGCAGTGAGCTGAGATCATGCCATTGCACTCCAGCCTGGGCAACAAGAGTAAGACTTCATCTCAAAAACAAAACAACAAAATACTAAACACTGGGGAAATGCTTCATGAAATTGAACTGGGCAAGATTTTTTTTTTTTTAAGAAGACCTCAAAAGCACAAGCAACAAAAGCAGAAATAGGCAAATGAGATTAAACTAAAAAGCTTTAGCATAGCAAAGGAAACAATCAATAGAGTAAAGAGAGAACTAAAAAAAATGGATGAAAGTGTTAATATGTGCAATCTATGCATCTGACAAGGGGTTAACATTCATGATATATATGGAAGTCAAACAACTCAATAGTAAAAACCAAATAACATAATTAAAAATAGGCAAAAACCTAAATAGACATTTCTCAGAAGACCTACCAATGGCAAACAGGTATGTGAAAAAATGTTCCATATCCCTAATCATCAGGGAAATGCAAACCAATGCCACACTGAGATATTACCTCACCACGGGCAAAATGGCTATAAAAGATACAAAATAAATGCTGGCTAGGATGTGGAGAAAAGAGAATGCTTAATGCACCATTGGTAGGAATGTAAATTAGTAGAGCTGTTATGGAAAACAGTACGGAGGTAACAAAAAATTAGAAGTAGGGCTACCACATTGCTTAATATGGTATTGATCCATCTAACCCATGTAATGGGTATATATCCAAAGGACATGAGATCAGTATTTCAGAGAGGTATCTGCACTCCCATGTTTATTGCAGTACTGTTCACAGTAGCCAAGATATATAATAAACCTAAGTGCCTATCCACAGATAAATGGTTAAAGAAAATGTGGAATAAACACACAATGAAATACTATACTGCTATAAAACAGAATGAAAACCTGTCATTGTGGTAACATGGATGAACCTGGAAAACATTATGTTAAGTGAAATAAGCCAGGCACAAATTGATACTCATATGTGGAATCTTAAAAAGTTGATTTCATAGAAGTAGAGAGTAGAATAGTGGTTATCAGAAGCTGAATAGAGTAGGGAGGAAGGGAGTACTGGGAGAGGCTGGTTAATGGGTACAAAGTTACATTTAGACAATAAGAGTAAGTTTTGATGTTCTTTTACACAGTAGGATGATTATAGCAATGTGCATATTTCAAGTAGCTAAAAGAGATTTTGAACGTTATCACCACAAAAAAAATGATAAATGTTTAAAGTGATAGGTATGGTAATTACTCTGATTTGATCATTATACAATATATACATGCATTAAAACATCACACTGTACCCCATAAATGTGTGCAATTATGTGTCAAGTATAAATAAAAGTAAATAAGAAAAAATAGAACTAAATATATTTTTTGAATCAAAGAATCTCATTTATTCAATACATGTATGAAAGAGAATAAAGGCACATATTTAAAAAATGACAATAAGAAAATATACTATCTAACTTCAAGGGCATCACAGTCTACCAGATGACATAGGAATGAATAAACTCTTTAAACAAATGTAAAATTGCAACTTTGAGAAGAGCTATAAAGAATAGAACTATCATGTTATGAGAGTATTGATGGGGGCTTTGGCTGAGTTTGACAATAAAAGAGACTTGGGATGGCTTGCCTTAGATAGTGACATTTGTGTTGACTTTGAACAATGAGTAGAGATTAACTCAGCTGAGGAGAATGGTAACAGCCTTTGAAACCCGAGGAAACAGCCTTGTGCCAGAGTTTGTGATTGAAGACATCAAGGTATTTCTGAGAGGCTGAAGGGCCAGTATTTCATGAGCAGGGAGAAGAAGGATTGCACCCAGTACTGGAGAGAATGGCCTTGCATAGTCATTATAACTCGTGATAAGGGTTTTAATGTTTACTATAATATCAATGGGAAGCCTTTGAAGGATTGTAAACAGGAGAGGGAATATTAAACTTGTCTTTCAAAGGATAATTTTACCTGCAGTGTGGAGAATTCATTAAAAAAAACACTGGGAGTAGATGTGAGTAGAACATGTAGATGGATGGTAAGCAGCCAGGATTTCTGGTGTGCTCTGCCAGCAACCAGGAACCTGGAGTTCTGAACCCTTTCTCCCTATGGCCTCAATGATAGCCTGTTTCAGAATATCTTGACAGTTTGCTAAACATTTAACTCTGTTAATGTATAATTCTTATATTAACAGTGATAGGGAATGCACTGTAGATACACAATATCTAAAATTTGGGGCCAGATGTGTCTTGGGATTGAGAATTTGAGGGATCTTAGAAAAGTAATGCAAGAGCCTATGTCATATACTATGTAACACTATGTATACTATGTAACCTCCTGCTATATATGAACAGGATGTGGCGCACAACCACCTAACAAAATACATTACTAATTCTGCAGTGAAATGTTTACATATTAACACCAAGTGGCACAGGTAAAAATTATAAATAGTCTCATATCAGTTGAGGTTCGATTTTGTCAACAAATACATTCACGTAAGTTTATTTTCTAATAACCATATTACAAAATGCTTCTATTCTACAGAATATTTAATATTAAAATTTCAAGGGGATTGTGTTGTGTGAAGACTCTCCCTTTTATAGAAAGAAAATTGAGACCAAAGTTATTAGATTGAGTAGCTAACCCAGATATGTGTGTGGCAAAGAAATAATTTAAGCTTAACTTGTTTAACCCTAAAGCCTTATCAAATATCTTTAATCAAATAAAATGGACGTCTTTTTTTTTTTTTCAATAAAGAGGAATGTGAATAAGTAACTAAACTGGGCACCAGAGTCAAGACCAGATGCCAAATATTACCTCAGTATTACATTGATATGATGACTCTCTCAAAAGATTATGTCTTACTCAATTATGAAGATATATAACAGTCAAAACATAGTCCTTGAATATATAAACTTGAATATATAAACATGGTCCTTTAACACATAAACTTTGGCCAGGGCAATGGGTCATGCTTGTAATCCCAGCACTTTGGGAAGCTGAGACGGATGGATCACGAGGTCAGAAGATTGAGACCATCCTGGCTAACACGGTGAAACCCCGTTTCTACTAAAAATACAAAAAATTAGTTGGGCATGGTGGCACCTACCTGTAGTCCCAGTTACCCGGGAGACTGAGGCAGGAGACTCGCTTGAACTCGGGAGGCAGATGTTGCAGTGAGCTGAGATTGTGCTACCACACTCCAGCCTGGGCAACAGAGTGAGACTCCGTATCAAAAATAAATAAATAAATAAATAAAATTAAAAAAACATATAATTTTATCTTTTAAGCTAAACAGAATATTACATCAAAAACTATATGTGGAAATATGGAAACATGGTATTTGGAAAAAAAGGACCTTGGATAATTGGCTCCTGAATAAAAATGCTCATTCTTTGGAACTGTGTTAATTTTATATAAAAAATTTAAATTTGATAGGATTACGGGTTTTTAGCTTTGAAATCTATGTCCTGTCAAACACCTGTTTTTCTCTTTGAGCTTCTCAGCTAAGAAATACAGACACACACACAACATCACACATACAAACACATGCATATACCCCAATAGTAAAAGGAAAACAATTTACTAAGTATATAGTAGCTAGTAAAGCATCCTATAATCCCAATGAAGAGCTTAGATAAAGACTGTTCTAAGGTATAAAACTTAGTTTTAAAGCCTAAATGAGACTTTCTGTTTTATACATAAATGTAGTGTGGTCAAGTCTATAAACTTTGTCCTGAATCGACTTACCCAGTCAGCCACATAGTTGAGAGTGACTTGTTTGCCCCTAATGGACGAATCTCACTTTCATCTTCTTACCACAAATGAACAAAAAGTGAAAGAGTATGTACACCTCATACAGTGCTTCAATTTTTATGGGCCAAGGTAGAAACATGAGCCAGTATTCCCCTCCTTAACCAAATCTTCACTAGGTTTGAGATAAATAGAACTCAAAGGTTTGACTGATGGGCCTCACGTTGTCAAAATCGTATAGGTAGCTAATTAGCTCTGCTACACTGTCTAGATAATGTTTCTGAACAGAAAAATTCTCTATAGTACGTGGACTATAAAATCTAATATGTGGACTTGTTCTGTATATTTTATAAAAGAGCATTAGTATACAAATTAAAGTAATAAATAATAACCAGCTTCTACTTGATAAGAATAGTTGGATCCTTTTCATAATTCTACTTTCCAGAAGTTATCAAGAAAAAAGAAGCAAAGGGAGTCAAAGGAATACAATGCTTGCGCTTACATTAACTGTCTAAAGTCCTCTGTCTGAAGATGTGCCTATCAAAGTTGAGTATTTCTAAACTACACTATATTATTTGCCCACAATATTTTATGTTCTCCTAAGGCAAAGTACAATACTAGGCAAACATGACTCAATAACAGCTTATCAGAAATTTTAATGAGTAATCATTCTTGATATTCTATTTAATATGTAATATATGGCCCTTCCACATGATTATTATAGTATTACTAATACTATCTTCTCTACAGTATTATTATAGAGTAGTAGAGATATAACTATATATGTAAAATTATATTGTAGTTTACTTGTATAATATTTATAATATGAATTATATGATATATTCTATCTGATCTTTATAATTGTCTAGATTGTGTGTGTGTGTGTGTGTCTGTGTATGTTCCATTTGATCATTGCAACTCTCAGAAGACCAGAATTGCACTGCTATTCTACAGATAATTATAAATTGCAGTTAAATAAGTAATTAGATTTTCTCAAAGACACTCACTGTAGTAAGTAGAGGAGTTATTAGTAGACATGGCCACCACACCCAGCCTAGACTTACTAAAAGTTCTCGTTCTGTAACTTATGTTCTTTGATTCCCAAAATGGAGGGATGAAACCATAAAAGTTGTTCATCTTAATTACTTGTAACTTTTTCCTAAGGACCCATATCTGTGAAGACCAGCACTACAAGAATATATTCTTTGGTTCACACATGCCGTTAGTTGTTTGTTTACACAGTTGATCTCCTGGTGGGTTACCCAAGATCTTGCATATTTCGCTTATTTATACCATTACTTTACCTTCACAATAAGTTAATAAAACAATTTTTCATTTAACTTCAGAGATAATTATGTGAATAATATCTCTGAAAATATTTGCCATTTATCTCAACTCTTTGAGGGAAGATACCATATTTCAGCCTTCATTTTAATGCTGTTGTATCTATATTGTTATTTTGCTGGTGGCTAGCCATCATTTCCAATTTTAGCAAGCTGGGCCAAGTTCCATTAGGCACTTTAGCATTTGGCTGATCTTTTAAATCAAGAGAAAAATGCTTAATAAGTCACTAGAAGAGATACTTTGCTAGAATTATTCTAATTTTCTCTGTCAGATGAGTTCCTCTCCCTGGATATTTCGAAGACCTTACTTTGCTTATTGCAAGGGCATTTCAAAGCTTTCATAGACTTGTATAAAATGAATTTCTGTTCCTCTAGCAAAAGTATTCACATTTCTCTTTTGTTAATTAAAACACCTTTTAATGCAGGTTAGAGGCTGGAACCACCATTTAAGCCCATGGTTTTCACCCAATGTGCTGCACATCAGGACTTAACTACTTTATTGATTAAACAAATATTTACTAAACACCTATTATACAATTGTAAGAGATATGAAAATCACAGACAACTCTATGGTATAAAAATGTAATGTGCTTTATTTTCTGAACTGAAGATTCGCCTGGAGGTTTTATTTCATTTGACCAGAATCCTTAACATCAACAATTTTTGAAAAAAAAAAATCAATAATTCTGATGGAGGATTTTTCCTGGCCCTTTTGCCAGACTCATGGCAGGGGCTCCCTCTCTACTTGGCCAGTCACACTTAACCCCTTGTTGGAGGGAACATGCGAGTTCTCAGCAGAAAGGGTAGCTGGAGAGGGGATAAAAAGGGCAGGTCATCTTCCCTGAAGTCAGGTTGTCTCTTTCTTGAAGTCAGATCATCTCCTCCTCTACTGACTGCATCTGGAGTCTTTACAGGCACAGGATGGGGACTATGTGCTGATTGACTCGTGAGTATGCAAAGGAAGTTAAAGCAAAGACATCACTCAAAGGTGGGCATGACAGTGTAGAAAACCAATTAGGAATGGATAGGTATATGTAAAATAGGTTAAGGGTGAGAATCAATCAGAGGAAAGCATGCCAAACAAGAAGACAAGTTCTCAATCAGGTCTGTGGATTTAACTTGTAGCTTGGCTTTCAGGCTTTAAACTGTCTTCAGCTTTGAGGTAGGGTTTCACTGGCTGCCTGGCCCTATCTGCCTAGGTGTTGCCTGCTTCCTCCCACTATCAATTTTAGTGTTTTTTTTTTTTTTTAAGGAATTTTCAGTAATTTAAGATGAGATAAATATTTCTTATTAATACATCCTTATTCTTAACTATTATAAAATATTTGTACATTTGTAATATATATAATATTAGATAACTTTATTATATAATATGTAATCTATAGACCAAAGAACATGCAGAACACATACATAGGTTATAAAGCTAACAATTAAACAATCTTTAACATATATGAGCTATAGACACCTCACCAAAGACCTAAAAAGGGCAAATAAGCATATGAAAAGATACTCCACATCGTATTTCAACAGGGAAATGCAAATTAAAATAACAATGAGATATTAATACATATCAATTAAAATGGCCAAAATCTGAAACACTGGTAATACCAAATGCTGGTAAGAATGTGAAGCAACGAGTTCTCGTTTATTACTGCTGGGAATGCAAAATGTACCAACTTCTTTGAAATACAGTTTAGTGGTTTCTTACCAAACTAAACATACTCTTACCATATGATCCAGCAATCATGCTCCTTGGTATTTACTCAATGAACTTGAAAACTTATGTCCACACAAAAACCTGCACATGGTTATTTATAATTTATTCATAATTGCCAAGCTTGGAAGCTTTATTCATAATTGCCAAAACTTGGAAGCAACCCAGATGTCCTTCAGTAGGTGAATGGATAAACTGTGGTACTTCTGCATAATGGGTTATTATTCAAAACTAAAAAGAAATGAGTCATGAAAACATGTGGAGGAACATTAAGCATATATTGCTAATGAAATTAGCCAATCTGAAAAGGCTACATACTGTGTGATTCTAACTATATGATGTCCTGGAAGAGGCAAACCTGGAGAAACACTAAAAAAAAATCAGTGCTTTCCAGGAATTTTGGGAAGAGGGGGATGAATAGATGTACCATGGAGGTGTTTTAGGGCAGTTAAAAGACTCCATATGATAACTATAATGACAGATACATGTCATTATACATTTGTTCAAACTCACTGAATGTCCAGCACCAATAGTGAACCCAGGGAAAACTATGGACTTTGGATAATTATGATATGTCAATATAAATTCATCAATTGTAACAAATTTACCACTCTGGTGGGAAATGTTGACAATGGGGGAAGCTATATATGTGTGAGGACAGGGGATATATAGAAAATCTGTGTACTTTCCTCTATATTTGGATGGGAACCTAAAATTCTTCTAAAAATGAAGTCTGCAAAAATGTGCATGAGCTGAAGGAATATTTTACCTATGAGTTTTTACTGAGATATCTACTAGGACCTAAACTTCATTCAACAAATAGACAATTAGAAAAATTACAGTAAAAAAAATGGATGCATTTAATAGCCTTAATTGTAAGAACTAAAACAAAAGTTGTGGTATGAGTAAGAGAATAATATATAAATGTTACATGTTCTGAAAAATAAAATAACTAAAACAATTTTGTCACATGTATAGGTTTTATCATATGTGTAGATTTGCATGTCCATCACCACAATCAAGACACAGAATGGCTCCATCACCAGAGTCCTTTGTTCTGACGTTTTATAGCCACAGTCACCTCCCTCCCTTTCTCCACACTGGCAAAAACTATTCAGACATCTTTAAAGCAATAATCAGAAAAAACATGTATTGCCTTAAATATACATATATAGATAAATCTTTTTAATTCAGTTTCATAAGTTGATACGAAAACCCATACAGGAAAATAAATCTGTGGAATAGGTAGGAAATTCTGAAAATGAAAAGGAGTGAAGGAAGTAATTCTATTAGATATTTAAAAAGACTATAAAGCCTCTTTAATTAAAAATGTTTGGTATTAACACATGAATAGATGAACAGTTAAATGGAATAAGATAGTTCAGTATATGGCAACTGAGTATATGGTAAAACTAGCATCTGAACTCACTACAGTAAAAGTGAACTTTTAAATGCATGCATCTCAGATTTGTCCATTTGGAAAATGAAAAGTTAAATTCATACCTCACACCACATACAAAAATACATATATAAAACATATAAGGATTAGGGAAGAAAATATGAGTGTAAAAGAGGCTGTTTAATTAGATTTCATAATATTAAGAAAAGTTTGTTAAATATAATTACATTTATAATGACTTTTGCATAGCAAAAGTACCACCATAAGAAAAGTAAAAAAGCAAATGACAGACTGGGAGTAAATTGCAACATATGAAATGGGTAAAGGGCTGCTAAACTAAGATGAAAAGACTCTTAAAAATTCAGGGTAAGAAGACTAGAGAACAAATCAAGAAATGGGTAAAAAGCAAAACAAAATCTAAACTATTCATTAAAAATATATAAAATGATATAAAAATAGCGTCAAACATATGAGATGATGTTGAAGTTTACTCATATTAATTCACGGCAAAGTAAACTACACTGAGATCCTTTTTTTAACTATTGGAATCTCAAAAACCAGCAGGTAATACACTCTGTACCACAAGACTGTGGTAACAGGCATATTCGCATACGCTGTTGATGGGAATGTAATTTGGTTACAACCCTTAAAGAGGGCAATTTGGCATGACGTGACAAAACTGCTGTGGATTTACCTCTGAGCCAGCAATTGCACTTTTAGAAATTTACATGTAGTGAATCTAAGCTAATGGTCTAACTTAATAGAACAGTTCAAAACTGTTCTATGCTGTTAAAGAATAGTATTTTGGGTGCAGTGCTTGGAAAGGTGGATAAGGGAGTGCTGGGGCATTGAAAGGATTTTATTCCTTCACCTTGGCAACCACATAGTAGTTCACTTTATCATTCATTGGAGTATATGTTTTGTCCACTTTTCTATAAATATGTTATATTTCATTTGAAAAGTTATCAAAATTTATATTAGTTGTATACCTTTTATTTTCACTGAAGAAAATATACCATAATAATATTCTGTTATGTGGGAAATAGTAAATTAAGTATCTTCGATGATCAATATTTTGTTTTTTATGAGTTTGGGGTTATAAAGAACAAAGTTTATATGACTTTCTTGTAAGTGTTCCTCTGAAGGTGTAGACTTGACTGTGTACTAAGTTATAGGATCCACACATGTCCAACTTTACTTGCTATTGCCAATTGTTTTCCAAAGCATTTCTAACAACTTATTCTCACAGAGTTGTTTTATGTGAATTCTTCTTGAGTCATATTCTCTTCATGACAAAATATCAAACTTCTTAATTTATACCAGTGAGTGAAGAGGGGCACTTGGAAATTTCCTCAGTTTCTATGTGCCCACCAATTCAATGAAAAAAAAAATGTGTGTTTGTATGTAAGCTAGGAGAACCAATCACAGAAAATGATCTATGATAGTGTTAGAAGTTAAAGATTAGTAATTTTTAAATTTTAAAGTTAATTCATTAATGACTTGCACCCTTCTTCCGCTTATCTCTAAGGTGTTATCTAAGTTCTAAGATTTCCCTGAGGGGGTAGCTATGGGTATGGCAACTTTCATGGCAGTCCCTTGATTTTATTTTGGTATCCCTTGAGGTTGACAGTCCCATCCGGTCATTGGCAAGGTTTTCTCTCTCTCTTTTTTTTTTTTTTTTTTTGGACATCCACTGGGATGTCTGTGTTCCAAAATAGTCCCTGACCACGTGGTCCATATTGTAGTAGCTTTTCCCTCATTTTGAAATCGTTTCAGAATCCACAAATATATTCACTAAACTTTTTCACCATTTTCAAGGACACAGAAAAATTATGTTGCTCTCCCATAACACTTCAAGAATGTGAAGGACTTGGTGAGGCTACCCTTTGCTCCCAATGCAGCCGTCCCTAAATGCATGGGAACTTCTGCAAGGCTCATACCCTCAGGGTTTCAGACAAAAAGTTGAACAAAAGTGTTCAGTATTTGCAGATGTGCACACATTTCTAGAGATGCTACCATTATCCCACTATTAGGGATGGGACATAGAGATTCCTAGATCCTACCAATATCCTCAGTCTCTTGTCTCATTTCTAATCTTTTCCTCTGCACCTCAGATAACGTCATCTAAATACAGATGGGACTCTGCACATGTTTCCAAATTTTTTTTACCATGTTATCCTTAGGGTTAAAAGTCAAGAAAAGCCTGTTGTCTTGATTTTCTGGTTATTAAAAAAAAAAAAAAAAAAAAAAAAACAAAAAAAAACTTTCTAAAGCCTTGTGTACTTCTGTAACAGAAATGCAGATTCAGTTGCTCGCTGCTTGCAGAATCCAATTAACAAGACTGAAGTCTGGTAAAAAGAAAGTGATTTTTATTCCAAAGCTAGTTTAGGGGAAGAAATACTGGCTTCCTGCCTTAAGGGTTTTGCTTTGCTTTTGGAGCAGAAAAGGGGCACTTCTAAAAAGCATGGAAGGAAGTGAGCCCACAGGGGAGTCCACTTGCCATCTTGGTGCGTTACCTACTGGGCAGCTGAGCTGGTGTCTTAATGAGCAGCAATAGGTTGTCAAGGTGACCGAAAACTTGGCAGGTGGAAGACATTTTCATAGTGGGAATTTGGGTTGTAAATCAACTGTTTTCATGTTGGTGAAAGTTCCACTCTGGAACTTCTAAACACATTGATGAACTTGCCCTGTAGGGAGTGTCTGCTGAAGAAGTAAAATGCTATAATCGCATTTCTGAAGAGCTAAGTGGGAAGTGGGGAAAAGGAGGAAAGAGAAAAGAGAGAGAAAAAATAATTAAACTCTCTCAGAAAAATGCGGGTACTTGGTTACCCTTCCAGTCTAGCAAATCAAATGGTGGTAGTTTGGAGATGGGAAAGGTGCATGACAGTTTTTGCAAGCAAACTATTTTATAAAAGAAATAAAATAAAAGACATAATTTTACATTTCGAGCAAAGTGCAGATGTATGTGGAGCATGTAGCTGTGTAAGGGGTGTCTGTTAGATTCAGTACCTGGTCTACTTGTCTTAAAAGACCATATATGTAACAAAGGGCGGGCGCCGTGGCTCACTCCTGTAATCTCAGCACTTTGGGAGGGCAACGCGGGTGGATCACTAGGTCAGGAGATCGAGACCATCCTGGCTAAACACGGTTAAACCCTGTCTCTACTAAAAACAAAAAATACCAAAAAATTAGATGGGCGTGGTGGCAGTCACCTGTAGTCCCAGCAACTTGGGAGGCTGAAGCAGGAGAATGGCGTGAACCCGGGAGGCGGAGCTTGCAGTGAGCCAAGATCACCCCACTGCGCTCCAACCGGAGCGACACAGCGAGACTCCTTCTCAAAAAAAAAAAAAAAAAAAAGACTATGACGAAAGAGTTACTTCTTATCTTAGAGCTGTTGCTCTCTTGATACAATACACTCTTCTTGGGAAACCACCACTTCTGATGAGAAGCCATGAGAAACAAGTCCTGAAGGCCACCAGTTATGATAGTACACAGAGTACTGACTGTCTTTTAAATTTACCCACTCTTTCCTTACTCACATAGCAAAAGTCATTTCTACAGAAAAGAGAAAAAATAAGTTAAGTATGGAAGAGAGATAAGTAGAGGGAGCCAAAGCTTGAATTTTTTTTTCCTCCTCCTTTGATACTTTGGAGTATTTAACTCCAATATTCCTTGGCTTTGAAGCAGCAACCATCGTTTTTTGGATACTTTAGGCTCCATTTCTGAGGCTTCTGCTCTCAGACTTCTTCCCAGACAAAAATGCCTGTGGGATTTAAATGGTGCCCAAGTGGTTCCTTTTGTGAGGTCATTAGGCACTTCCATAGAGAAAGCTTATTGGTCCTTAACAGATTCTGTTTCCTTTCTACTGTTGGTTTGGATGTGCTGGGAAGTTCAAATACCAAATGAGAGACTCAACTTTAGTGGAATCAGTTGGATCATTCTATGACTAGAGATTCCTTCCTTTGGGGGAAGGAAATTCAGTAAGTATCAAGATCATTTACAGCTGAATTTAAGTTAGTGTTTTACATGCAAGTATAAATAAGATACTGCCTCTAAAAAGTTAACCATTAAGATGCCATTCAATTAGGACTTATTTTGATGAGATTCCTGTTAAAATGAAAAAGTGCAAATATGTTGCCCAAGGATGCATTAACACATGGGTTTGTTTTATTTTTCAGCATAAAACAAGTACTGAGAAAATAAAATCAACCCTGTGTAGACTTATGGAGTGTTATTTGACTCCTAGGATTCTCAGTAAGAACAAAATAATCATCATCATTAACTATGGAATATAAATTTTGATGTGAAATGGGTGAAAGGACTTCTGTGGCACTGAATTTTTCCAGATGTCAGGCCTATTTGCAGCATACAATAAACACCCTAAAGATTCTGTGGTATAGTTCTGCTGTAGCTTTAGGAAACTTAAGGATAAGAAGGCATGGCCGGGCACGGTGACTCATGCCTATAATCCCAGCACTTTGGGAGGCAGAGGCGGGAAGATCATGAGGTCAGGAGATCAAGACCATCCTGGCCGACACAGTGAAACCCCGTCTATACTTAAAAAAAATACAAAAATTTAGCCGGGCGTGGTGGCAAGTGCCTGTAGTCCCAGCTACTCGGGAGGCTGAGGCAGGAGAATGGGAACCTGGGAATCGGAGTTTGCAGTGAGCCGAGATCGCGCCGCTGCACTCCAACCTGGGCGACAGAGCAAGACTCTGTCTCAACAACAACAACAACAAAAGATAAGAAGGCATCCAGAAGTTTTCACCTACTTTTTGATATTGCTACTAAAAATGTCTCCTTTGGATTTTATCCTTATGTCATTAGAAATGCAAAAAGAGATGTTTGTTTATCCCAAATTTTTCAGAGATAAATTCCCTGGGTTTGTTCAATAGAGCTCTAGTTAGATATAACATTTACTGAGATTGGAAGCTCCACTGAACAATGAAGACTGTTGTTTGTTGGTGTAAGCGTTTTTTGTTTGCTGATTCAAAAAAATATGATTCTAAAATCACTCACCAGGAAAATTAAAACATACTGTAATACTACGCAGTTAGAATAATAATGGAAGCAAGTTTTCAAGCTTCTCCTACTCCCTCTAGAGGAGTAATTTATAAAGAAAATACATTCTCAATTGACCACAATCTTCACTTTTGAAAATACACTAAGACAAACCTCAGACATTGACTTTTTAGAGTTAAGGAGAGATTCATTGAAGTCCATGGACTGAAACCGTTGTAGAGTCAGGGGAAGTCAGGAAATAGTTTCATAATTACACATGGTAGAAGAGAGTGAAGAGTATTAATTGGGGTTAAAGCACACGATATGATGTCCTTTTATGGAGTCTTTCCAACTGCCTCACTGTGATTTTGTTTTTTCCTACATTGACTCTGAAACAATCCTTTTAAGAATTCTGATGAAGGCATAGTTCAGAGTGAGTGAGCATTCAGCTTCTTATTTTTGAAATGCAGTTTACAAAATAGTAAGATATAACTAACCACAAATAAAAATTATATTACATGTATTGTAATTTACATAATAACAACACTATTAAAGATCATAAAATTAAAAATCCTGTATTCACAGGAGTTTAAAAATTAGAATATAGATCTTTTTCAAGCTAATTGTCATGGCTGAATCAAAATCTTTTCATCAGCCCAGGAAAAAGGGGTATTTTGTTGGCTCCACTTTCCTCCCTCCTTGCTAGTACTAAGCTTCAGCAGCTTTCCTTCTATATAATCTATTGTCTTTTTTTTATGTTAAGTTCTAAGGTACATGTGCACAATATGCAGATTTGTTACATATGTATACATGTGGCATGTTGGTGTGCTGCACCCATTGACTCGTCATTTACATTGGGTATACCTCCTAATGCTATCCCTCCCCCCTCCCTCCACCCCTCAACAGGCCCTGGTTGTGTGATGTTCCCCTTCCAGAGTCCGAGTGTTCTCATTGTTCAATTCTCACCTAAGAGTGAGAACATGTGGTGTTTGGTTTTCTGTTCTTGCGATAGTTTGCTGAGAATGATGGTTTCCAGCTGCATCCATGTCCTTACAGAGGACGTGAACTCATTCTTTTTTATGGCTGCATAGTATTCCATGGTGTATATGTGCCACATTTTCTTAATCCAGTCTATCATTGATGGATATTTGGGTTGGTTCCAAGTCTTTGTTATTGTGAATAGTGCCACAATAAACATACGTGTGCATGTGTCTTTATAGCAGCATAATTTATAATCCTTTGGGTATATACCCAGTAATGGGATGGTTGGGTCAAATTGTATTTCTACTTCTATATCCTTGAGGAATTGCCACACTGTCTTCCACAATGGTTGAACTAGTTTACAGTGCCACCAACAGTGGAAAAGTGTTCCTATTTCTCCACATCCTCTCCAGCACTTCTTGTTTCCTGACTTTTTGATGATCGCCATTCTAACTGGCGTGAGATGGTATCTCATTGTGCTTTTGATTTGCGTTTCTCTGATGGCCAGTTATGATGAGCATTTTTTCAGTGTCTATTGGCTGCATAAATGTCTTCTTTTGAGAAATGTCTGTTCATATCTTTCCTCCACTTTTTGATGGGGTTGCTTGTTTATTTTCTTGTAAATTTGTTTGAGTTCTTTGTAGGTTCTGGATATTAGCTCTTTGTCAGATGAATAGATTGCAAAAATGTTCTCCCATTCTGTAGGTTGCCTCTTCACTCTGATGGTAGTTTCTTTTGCTGTGCAGAAGCTCTTTAGTTGAATTAGATCCCATTTGTCAATTTTGGCTTTTGTTGCCATTGCTTTTGGTGTTTTAGTCATGAAGTCCTTGCCCATGCCTTGGCTTTTGTTGCCATTGCTTTTGGTGTTTTAGTCATGAAGTCCTTGCCCATGCCTATGTCCTGAATGATATTGCCTAGGTTTTCTTCTAGGGTTTTTATGGTTTT
>NW_012120377.1:79143-79973 GCF_000951035.1 Colobus angolensis palliatus
GGAGCTGGATACAATGTGATTATTATTGTTAATAATAATGCATTTTGTTTTGGGTAGGAAATAAATCCATAACTTCTTTGACCATTAATCTAATTAATTTTGATTCAGCTCAAACTAGATTATTCCCTGAATACACAGACACCTATAAAAAATTAGAAAATCAGAATTGGTCTAATTCCTAATTCCATAGCAACTAAGGAAATTTGATTGAAGAGTTATGGCTTATACTGTGACCTGAAGGGCAAAGCTCTGGTAAATTTCAAAACACATTATAACATTCATGCTTCTTCATGCCAATTTCACTACCTTTAGTTAGAAAAATCCCAAAACTATTTTACATATGTATATATATATACACACACACATATATATATATACATATACACACATACACACACACACACACAACAAATGATGCATAAACATTTAAACCACCAACCAGATGCAGTCCTTGGCAAGTATAATCATCACAATAATGATAAACTTCACTTTGAGTTAAAACTCAAATCTTAAAAGTTGGAGAAGGAAGACAAAAATCAGTTTTTCCCTTTTCCTCTTCTACAAATTATGCAAACAGAAGCATACACAAAGATGATTTTTCTCACCACTGATCACTTTTGATACCTGCATATCTATTTTAACATGGATAAAAAATGTTTGTGTGTGTGTGTTTGTGTGTGTGTGTTTCAATGCATGCAGAATTAAGAGACAATGTTTTTTTGTTTTTTAAGAATTAAGAGGGCCGGGCGCGGTGGCTCAAGCCTGTAATCCCAGCACTTTGGGAGGCCGAGACGGGTGGATCACGAGGTCAGGAGATCGAGACCATCCTG
>NW_012120377.1:80241-103256 GCF_000951035.1 Colobus angolensis palliatus
TAAGGAATAGGTGAAGGGATTTTTATTAGCAGAAATCCAGTGTGACTAACGACATGGCTCACTGAATCCAGTAGTAGCAATTGGTTCAGTGCCCAACTGTCAAGTCATGGGAAGTAGTCACTGAACAATTAAGTTTAAAATAGCAAAAGAAAAGAAGATGGATATAGTGTTTAGATTAATGCAAAAGACATCCACCTCATCGTTTTCTCTGTTGCTATTTTAAAGTATATTTTATTAGTTATAAATAATTGTTTTTTATAATTTCAATAATGTACTTTTATTTAAGTGTGGATGGCAGGTACATGTGTATTTTTTTTTATTTCCGTAGGTATTTGGGAAACAGGTGGTGTTTTGTTACATGAATAAATTCTTTAGTGGTGATTTCTGAGATTTTGGTGCACCAATCACCTGAGCAATATGCAGATATACAGTGTACCCAGTTTGTAGTCTTTTATCCCTCATCCCCATCCTATACTTTCCCCTGAGTCCCCAAAGTCCATTGTATCATTATTATGCCTTTGTATCCTCATAGCTTAGCTCCCATTTATGAGTGAGAAATACAATGTTTGGTTTTCCATTCCTGCATTACTTCACTTAGAACAATGGTCTACAATTTCATCCAGGTTGCTGCAAATGCTATTATTTTGTTCCGTTTTATGGCTGAGTAGTATTCCATTACACATACACACATATATATTTTTCCACTTCTTAACTGATGAGCATTTGAGCTGTTTGCATATTTTTTCAATTAAGAATTGTACACTATGAATGTGTATGTGCAAGTATCTTTTTCAAATAATGACTTCTTTTCCTCTGGGTTGATACTCAGTAGTGGGATTGCTGGATCAAATGGTAGTTCTACTTTTAGTTCTGTAAGGAATCTACACCCTGTTTTCCATAATGGTTGCAGTAGCTTGCATTCCCACTAGCAGTGTAAAAGTGTTCCCTTTTCACCACATCCCTGCCAACATCTATTATTTTTTGATTATGGTCATTCTTGTAGGAGTGAGGTGGTATCACATTGTGACTTTCATTTTCATTCCCCGATCATTAGCAATGTTGAGCACGTTTTCATATGTTTTTTGGCCATTTGTCTATCTTCTTTTGAGAATTGTCTATTCATGTCCTTAGGTCACTTTTTGATGGGATTTTTTTTTTCTTATCAATTTGTTTGAGTTCCTTGTAGATTCCAGATATTAGTCTTTGTCGGAGGTAGAGATTGTGAAGATTTTCTCCCACTCTGGATTGTCTGTTTACTCTGCCGATTGTTTCTTTTGCTGTGCAGAAGATTTTTAGTTTAAGTCCCATCTATTTGTTTTTGTTGGCTTTGCTTTTGGGTTACTGGTCATAAAGTCTTTGCCTAAGCCAATGTCTAGACGGGTTTTTCCGATGTTATCTTCTAGAATTTTCAGAATTCAGAATTTTAGAACTTTTAGAATTCAGGTCTTAGACTTAAGACTTTGACGCATCTTCAGTTGTTTTGTGTATAAAGTGAGAGATGAGCATCCAGTTTCATTCTTCTATACATGGCTTGACAATTATCCCAGAACCATTTGTTGAATAGGGTGTCGCCTCCCAATTTTATGTTTTTGTTTACTTTAGCAAAAATCAGCTAACCCGTAGTATTTGGCTTTATTTCTGGGTTTTCTATTCTGCTCCATTGGTCTGTGTGTCTATTTTTGTACCAGTACCATGCTGTTTGGGTGATTATGGCCTTATAGTTATCTTGAGGTCAGGTAATGTGATGCCTTCATATTTATTCTATTTGCTTAGTCTTGGTTTGGCTATGCGGGCTCTATTTTGGTTCCATATGAATTTTCGGATTGCTTTTCTAGTTCTATGAGGAGTAATGGTAGTATTGTGCTGGCAATTGCATTGAATTTATAGATTGCTTTCAGCAGTAGGGTCATTTTCACAGTATTGATTCTACCCCTCCATGAGTTTGGGCTATGTTTCCACTTGTCTGTATCAACTGTGGTTACTTTCAGCAATGTTTTGCTGTTTTCTTTACAGAGGTCTTTCATCTCCTTGGTTAGGTATATTCTTAAGTATTTTATTTTATTTTTTGCAGCTATTGTAAAAGGGTTTGTGTTCTACTTTTTAGATGTATAATTTACATTCAGTAAAAGTCATTCGAAAATGTATGGAGTTGCATGAAAATTTTAACAGCTTTATTGAATTGTAATTGACAGAAAGTAGCACATGTTTAAAGTAGATAATTTGATGTTTTGATGGATGTGTACATCCATCAAAACATCACCACAATCAAGATAATGAACATATATGTTATTCAACTGTCTCCTCATGACTTTTTGTAATCTCATTCTGTTATCTATTCTTGTCCCCACTCCAATCCTCAAGCATCCACCACACTATGTCATTATAATACTTACTTTTTAGAATTTTGCATAAATGGAATCACCCAGTATGTACTATTTCTTTGTATGTCACCTTTCACTCAGCATAATTATTTTGAGATTCATGCATGTTATTGTAGTTATTAATAGTCTTTCCTTCTAATTGCTGAGTGATATTCCATTGCATAGACATATTACAATTTGTTAATGTATTCACTTACTGATGAAAAAATGTTTATAGAACTGCTATGAACATTCATGTATAAGTCTTTTAATGGACATTTGCTTTTATTTCTCTTGGTTACACATATTCATAAGTGAAATTTGAATTTTTCCTAATGAATAAAATACTGAGTACCATTTTATGTGCTTATTTACTATTGATATATCTTTCTTCATCAAATATAAGTTCAAATAACTAGCCCTTTGTTGATTATGTTCTCATAATTGAGTTTTAAGTGTTGTCTATATATTTTGGATACAAACCCTTTATCAAATACATGAATTGCAAATATTTTCTTTTTGTCTGTGACTTGTCTTTTAATTTTCCTAACAATGTCTACCAAAGAGCAGAAGTTTTGAATGTTCAATGAAGTCCAATTTATCAATTATTTTTTATAGATATGTTTTAGTTTGTTATCTGAACACTGCCTCCTTCTTTTTCGAGCGTAGCAGCTTTGTATCAGTTAGACTATCGTACGTTATGTCATAAGAAATCTACCACATATCAGAGGTTTATTAAATAAAAGCTCATTTGTTGATGACAATATAAGTAGAACATGAAACACCAGAAAGCTGTGCTCCCAAAAATAGTGCACAGCAATGAAGACTTCATCTCAAAAGGCAGTAGGAAGTAATAATGAGGAATTATGCCCTGTCATTCATAAGTGATATGTGTCATATCCACTTAGTTTGAGTTGGCCAAAGCAAGTCAGATAAATCCATTCTGGCAATTAGAAGCCTTTCACACTTTAATTCTAAGTCAATCTTTAGGCTCTAGAATCCACTCAAACATGCACTGCATGCTAAGACTGGACAGACCTCAGCAGGGTAATCTCCTCCAACATTCCTTTTAGTGCCAAACACAAAGGACAATGGATAAGGTAGAACCTACTAGGAGGCAAAACCTATGACCTCTAGGAAAACTGGCATTAATGCAATTGTTTCCTTATATGCCTGTCCAATAGCACAGCAAGCAATTTATTGAAAATATTCTGTACTTTTTTACCACAAATTGCTGCAGATATCAGAAGTGGATAAATTGATCGTAGTATACTGACTATCTGGATCTTAAATCAAGAAAACTCTACCTCCAAGATGTCCTGGGTATGCAGTGGTGGCTATAGAGGAGAAGAGAGTGGATCGATTTTGTGTATGTGTGTATGTATGTGTATTTTTTCTTATCTAAGGAAAGGTCATTTGTGGAATTCTGTGAATTGAAAGAAGAGTGGAAAACTAATGGGAGGGATGTAATTATAGATGCTTGCTTTTATCTTCCTCCTTTCTTTGGGTACTAGTCTACACCTTTATTTGGAGAAACTGTCCTTCCTCACTGCAGGCTTTGCCTCCTTCATGACAGAGGATCATTTGTGTAATTAAAGATTCTTCTCTTCTGCTCCCAGTGACTGAACCAGGAATAGTCCTGTGAATCATATCAAGTCAAACAGAAGCCTTCTGTGGAATTGTCTGTGTAGGTGCTGAGAGGGAAATGTTATCTTTTCTCTGGGACTGCTAAACTTGGCTGTCACATGTCTTCTGCTATCTGTACCTCCATTTGTCTTCAACAAAACTACATGAAGGAAGCCCATATGTTTGTGTTAAAGCATAAAGAGAACACTAAGAAGGAAATATGTCTAAGAATTTAAGAAAGAGAAGGAGAAATGGAAGGCAAAAGAAAGAGATAGAAACACCTGATGGTATTATTTGAGCTTATGGAGTCTCTGGGGTCACTTACTATTTTACTTGTTATAAGAGATGAGATCTCCATCCCCAACACACACAAGCCTCATTTATTCTAGTTTAGATATTTTGTCACTAAAAGGAATATGCCTAGCACACTAAGGTTGTCACAAAAAGAATAAAAGGTGTGTGTGTGTGTGTGTGTGTGTGTGTGTATGTGCATATACATGTATATATACACCCAGGTATACACACATACACACACACATACTGCCTTTTTTGGTAATCATTATATTTAATTAAAGCTATTAGCTTCTGTTCAGCTCTTATTCACTAAACAAATAATACATACACAAACCCATTCATGCAACATAATATCTTAAAACATTTTCCAAGTGGCAGAGTTAGAATAGTGCAAATTTAGCATGCTTATAAATGTGGATGCACCATATACTGTGCAAGACCTTCATCCTTCCCATTTGACAGTGATTTGAGATGAACAAGCACCTGTTTCCATTTTGATGACTATCAAATGAAGTCATCAAATAGTTGAAGATGGGTTAATTTCCACAGATGATGTATCATCAATGCAGGTGGCAGAGCCAGGCTATGACACAGGCAGCACTGAATTCCTCTCTGAATTGAGACCTTCATCACTGTGTTCTGCCTGTTCATGTCTCTGTCAACAAATGAAGGTCATGATAGTCACTCCAATTTGTACCAACAGAAAATGTGGGTACAACAAGCAATCTGAAAGATAAATATGAAATGTGAGGAAGCATATCAGGTGCACTATTGCAGGATCGAAGTCTAATTCTGCCACTTTTATCTATGGTTAATTTATGGAAAAGAGAGTGAAGGGAAGGAAAGTGGCTGGGGACTCTCTTTTGTTGAATACTTACTATGGCTAGATTCCTTAAATAATAATTTCACATATATTTTCTTACTAATTCATCACAACATCCCTTAAATAAGGCAATACTTTTTATAATGCAAGTGTTTTTTATTTCAATAGTTGTGGGGTACAGGTCATTTTCAGTTACATGGATCAGCTCTTTAGTGGTGATTTAGGAGATTTTAGTGCACCTGCCACGTGAGCAGTGTACACTGTACCCAATACGTAGTGTCTTATTCTCACCTCACTCCCAACCTTCCTGCCTGAGTCCCCAAAGCCCATTGTATCATTCTTGTGCTTTTGCATCCTCATAGCTGAACTCCTGCTTATAAGTGAGAATATACAATATTTGCATTTTTACTCCTGAGTTACTTCACTTAGAATAATGGCCTCTAAGGCTCCATCCAATTTGTTGCAAAAGACATTATTTCATTCCTTTTAATAGCTGAGTAGTATTCCATGGGGTATATATACCACATTTTCTCTATCCACTCGTTGATTGATGGGCACTTATGTTGGTCCATATCTTTGCAATTGTGAACTGTGCTGCTATAGACATGCATATACATGTGTCTTTTTCATATAATGATTTCTTTTCCTTTGGGTAGATACCCAGTATTGGGATTGCCGGATCAAGTGGTAGTTCTACTTTCAGTTCTTTAAAAAATCTCTATACTGTTTTCCATAGTAGTTGTTAATTTACATTCCCAACAACGGTATAAAAGTGTTCCCTTTTCACTACATCCACACCAACATCTATTTTTTTTTGACGTTTTAATAATGGCCATTCCTGCAGGAGTAAGGTGTATCTCGTCATGATTTTAATTTGCATTTCCCTGATGATTCATGATGTTGAGCATTTTGTCATATGTTTGTTAGTTGTTTGCATATCTTCTTTTGAGAAATGGCTATTCATGTCCTTTGCCTAATTTTGATGGGATTATTTCTTTCTTGCTTGCGGATTTCTTTGAGTTCCCTGTAGATTCTGGATATTAGTCCTTTATTGGATGCATACTTTATGAATATTTTCTCCCACTTTGTGGGTTGTCTGTTTACTCTGCTGATTATTTCTTTAGCTTTTTAGTTTAATTAGGTCCTACTAGTTTACATTTGTTTTTGTTGCATTTACTTTTTGGGTAATATTGATGATTTTTTTGCCTAAGCCAATGTCCTGAAGAGTTTTTCCCATGTTATCTTCTAGAATTTGTATAGTGTCAAGTCTTTTATTGAAATCTTTGATCCATATTGAGTTGATTTTTCTATAAGGTGAAAGATAGGGATCCAGTTTCATTCTTCTACATCTGGCTTGCCTGTCTTCCCAGCACCATTTGTTGAATAGGGTATCCTTTTGCCCATTTATGTTTTTGTGTGCTTTGTCGAATATCTGTTGGCTGTATTTGGCTCTCTATTCTGTTCCATTGGTCTACATGCCCATTTTTATACCAGTACCATGTTGTTTTGGTAATTATAGCCTTGCAGTATAAGTTGAAGTTGGGAAATGTGATGCCTCCAGATTTATTATTTTGGGTTAGTATGCTTTAGCTATGTAGGTTCTTTTTTGGTTCCACATGAATTTTAGAATTTTTTTCTAGTTCCGTGAAGAATGATGGTGGCATTTGGTGGGAATTGCATTGAATTTATAGAGATTGCTTTTGGCAATATGGTCATTTTCACAATACTGATTCTTCCCATTAATGAGCATGAGATGTGTTTCCATTTGTTTGTGTCATCCATGGTTTCTTTCAGCAATGCTTTACAGTTCTCTTTGTAGAGATCCTTCCCTTCATTGGTTAGGTATATATTCCTAGGTATTTTATTTTACTTTATTTTGCAGCTGTTGGAAAAGGGATTGAGTTCTCCATTTGATTCTCAGTTTGGTCAATGTTGGTGTATAGCAATGCTAGCATTTTGTGTACATTTATCTAATAACCTGAAACATTACTGAATTAGTTTATCACAAAAAGGAGCTTTTTGGATGAGTCTTTAGAGTTTTCTAGGTGTACAATCATCATTGGCAAACAGCGACAGTTTGACTTCCTCTTTTCCAATTTGATTGCTCTTTCTTTCTTTCTTTCTTTCTTTCTTTCTTTCTTTCTTTCTTTCTTTTCTTTCTATCTTTCTTTCTTTCTTCTTCTTCTTTTTTTAAATTTTACTTTAAGTTTCAGGATACAGTGCAGAATGTGTGGTTTTGTTACATAGGTATACACGTGCCACAGTGCTTTACTGCACCTGTCAACCTGTCATCTAGGTTTTAAGCCCTGAATGCATTAGCTGTTTGTCCTAATGTTCTCCCTCCCCTCAACCCTCACCCCTTGACTGGCTCAAGTGTGTGTTGTATACCTCCCTGTGTCCCTGTGTTCTCACTGTTCAACTCCCACTTATGAGTGAGAACACTCTGTGTTTGGTTTTCTATTCCTATGTTAGTTTGCTGAGGATGATGGCTTCCAGCTTCATCCATGTCCCTGCAAAGGACATGATCTCATTCCTTTTTATGTGGATACATTTTTTTTTCTCTTATCTAATTGCTCTCACTAGGACTTCCAAAACTATGTTGATTAGAAGGGGTGAAAATGGGCATCCTTCTCTTGTACCAGTTCTCAGGGTGAATGTTTTCAACTTTTCTGCATTCAGTATGAGGTTGGCTGTGGGTTCACCATATGTGGCTTTTATTATCTTGAGGTAAGTTCCTTCTATGCCTATTTTGTTGAGAGATGCTGGATTTCATCAAATACATTTTTGTATCTACTGAAATGATCATATGACTTTTGTTTTTCATTCTGTTTATGTGATGTGTGACGTTTATTGACCTGCTTATGTTGAACCATCCATGCATTCCTGGGATAAAACCAACTTGATCATAATGTATTATCTTTTTGATGTGTTATTGGATTCAGTTCGCATTTTGTTGAGGATTTTTGCGTCTATGTTCATCGGGGTATTGGTCTGTAGTTTTCCTTTATCATATGTCCTTTCCTGGTTTTGTTATTAAGGTGATACTGGCTTCATAGAATTATTTAAGAAGCATTCCCTCTTTCTTTATATTTTGGAATAGTATCAGTGTGACTGGAACCAATTCTTCTTGAATGCCTGGTAGAATTCAGCTGTGACATCTGGTCCTAAGATTTTTTTGTTGACTTGTTTTTATTATTATTACTGATTCAATCTTGCTGTTTGTTATTAGTCTGTTCAGGGATTACATTTCTTCCTGTTTTAATCTAGGAGAGTTGTATGTTTCCAGGAATATATCTATTTCCTCTACATGTTTTAGTTTGTTCATGTAAAGGTGTTACTAGTAGCCTCAAATGATCTTTTGTATTTCTGTGGTGTCAGTTGTAATATCTCCAGTTTTGTTTCTAATAGAGCTTATTTGGATCTTCTGTCTCCTTTTCTTGGTTAATCTCATGAATGCTCTATAAATTTTGTTTATCTTTTCCAAAGAACCAGCTTTTTGTTTCATTTATCTTTTGTATTTTTTGTTTCAATTTTACTTAGTTCTGCTCTGATCTTTGTTATTTATTTTCTTCTGTTGGGTTTTGGGTTTAGTTTGTTTTTCCTTTTTTAGTTGCTTGAGGTGTGACATTAGGTTGTCAATTTGTGCTCCATCATACTTTTTGATGTAGGCATTTAATGCTATGAACTTTCCTCTTAGCACTGCTTTTTCTGTATCCCAGAGGTTTTGATAAGTTGTGTAACTACATTCCATGCAAATGGAAACCAAAAGCAAGCAGAAGTAACTATTCTAGGACAAAACAGACTTTAAAGCAACAGTAGTTTAAAAAAAGACAAAGAAAGACATTATATAATGATAAAAGGATTAATCCAACAAGAAGATATTACAATTCTATTTTTATATACATCTAACACTGGAACTCCCAGATTTATAAAATGATTACTACTATACCTAAGAGATGAGGTAGACAGCAACACAGTAATAGTACTCCACAATAATACTCCACTGACAGCACTAGACAGATCATCAAAACAGAAAGTCAACAAAGAAGCAATGGACTTGAACTATACCCTACAACAATTGGACTTAATAGATGTTTACAGAACATTCTTCCTAACAACTGCAGAATATACATTCTTCTCATCAGCACATGGAACATTCTCCAAGATAGAGCACATAATAGGCCACAAAATCAGTCTCAATAAATTTAAGAAAATCAAAATTATATCAAGTATCGCAGACCACAGTGGAACAAAATTGGAAATCAACTCCAAAAGCAACCCTCAATAGTATACAAATACATGAAAATTATATAATCTGCCCTTGAATGATTTTTGGGTTAACAGTGAAGTCAAGATGGAAACTACCTATTTTTTTGAAGAGAAAATAAGATGCACAGAAACAAGACGGTATGAGAGGGCATTGCGTTGTACCTTGTGCATTTTATTTTCATTTTTAGTTGAGTAATTGCAGGATGACCCACCTCATATAGCTGGTTTTAGTGCTGGGTAGCATGACTCTCTGAGACATCTGAGAAATTTCTTCTGTTCTACTTCCACTGCACTGCATTTACGTATCTACATAAAGCAGGCTGTATTATCCTGAAGAGTCTGAATGTGATATTGGTGCTGGAATGTAGTGCATCCTGCAACCATATTATTGATCTAGTGATCAATCTTTGGACCTAATTGTAACGTGCTCAACCATAGCCATTAAATTTGAAACATATTAAAGCATCGGATAATAACAAAACCTCAGTCTATAGTCAACATTCCAATTAAAATATAAAGACAATCCAAAGAATATACTTCCTAAATTATTTATTTTCCAATCAAAGTATTCATTTATGATTCAGCACCTACTTTATATCTTGCCTACTATATATATATGCAGAAAATGAATGTTCTTTCTCTCAATAAATGCACAAACTACAACCAGAGGAAGAAGAAAACCTTTCTTTGATTAAGTGTATAACTTAATCTCAGGATTAATGTTTTTCTGACCTGCTCTGAAGAGAGAGGAAGATGTGTGGCATGTGACTTTAATAAAAATCTGTTATTGCATTTCTCCATTGCTAACAATTAATATCAATATATAGTCATAATCTTGTGGTCGTATGATTTGGGAGATGATTTTCAAATGTCATATTTGCTCAAGTAAGACAGAGGAGGTGCCATGCATTTATCTGTGAGTAGAGGTTCTCATTTGACCAAGAAATAATTTTGAAGAACTTAAAAACACTTGAAGTTATCCAGCAGCATTGTTCGCAGCGGCACATGATGAATAATGCTATGGCTTACTTCAGTCTGTCTCTGGCTTGCTTTGAATGACTGGAATTGAATCTGCAAAAGGAAGTCAAACTTATGACATTTCATGACAATGCAAATACCTTACTTTACTGAATCAAATAACTTAACATCCAGGTTTGCATAAACTACAAACAAGCAGATGATGATTACTTACAAACATGTATATTAAATGTATCTTTAAGACAGTCATTGTCATTTTCCATTCATAAAGTTACAACTGTTCAAAAAGTAATTGTATTTTTTCATCCTTCTGGACTTCAGTCTATTATAAAGGCAGGCAACCATATAATTCAATGCACTAAAGTTTGGTGTTGAAAACAAGTGTATTTACCCTTTGAAGGCAAATTCATTTTAAGAGAGATAATTAGTAATTTTAGGAATAAAATTCCCCCTAATATAGTTACTAAAGTGTATTTAGAAGCACTTTTACAATTTGAGAAGAAAAATGATTTATATCGTCTTTCTTCAACTTTTCTAACAGAGGTATGTTCAGGCAGTTTAGATGACATGTTTGCCTTTATTAAAGTATATTGTAGTAAATCCTAATCATATTATTTCTGTTACATGCAGAATATAATTACTTGTTCATCAAGATGGCATGGAAGAATGTGACTCTTAGAACTAGGAGTCTCTGGAGTCTCTTCAAGTTCTGCCATTTGTTTTCCTTTTTTAGTTTCTGAGAGGAGGTAAAACCTTTTGTGACATGAGAGCCCTGAAAGAGAAATAAGTAAATTGTTTAGTCAAATTCCAGGTCCTTTAGAATGATCAAAGTTATTTTGCCCTCGGTGGCTATATATTGGACCTGGCTCTCTGGTTTTTGCTTCTTGTTTTTAGATGGCCAGAGCAGGAAAGTGGCCAGAGCCTCTTATTGCATGAAGAAAACCAGGATGCAACTTTCTTGCTCTTTCTCTTCCACCTTGGTGTAGGAGCGGCTAGCTGCTTAGGGCCTGTTCCTCGATAAAAGACAGAGAATATTCTCTCTCTTCTGTCCATGGAGAATGGCATGATGCCAAGAAAAAATGCTAAATTTAGAAGGGAGGAAAGAGGCTGCTTGAGTCTATAATTGGCAGCATAATCTAGACTAGGTATATTGATTGAATCCTCTGAGAACAAGAGTAAAAAGTGCATAAGATTTATTGGGGGTAGTTTCAGTAACAGATAAAGAAGAAAAGGAGCAAGAAAAGCATTTGTATTTGGATGCTGAAAGGAGAAGGGGAAGAAAAGAGAATCAGTTGGAAAAATCTCAGCCCATATAACAGTTCCAGGAAAGGATCAGCCAGCACGGTGGGATCTGGCACAAAGATTGCCCATAGAAGAATCCTGCAAATGGGCAAAAATGGCCATGCCAGAGTACCATGACTGTACTTTGTCATTTGTTGGACGCTTCCTAGGGAAAGAGTGGCCTTGGTTCCAGTGGTGCGGCAGACCCTGAGGCACTGCGGCTGGAAGCTGTGAACCAACTGCATCCCTTGCAGCTAATTATCAAGTTCTTTCTGAAAGGGATATCTGAGCAGTCTGCCTGTATGGCTGACCTATCACCTTACCAGAATTCTCTGCTTTGGACTTGGCACAATCCTAGTTAACAACAGCGTTACGTTTTTTTTTTTTTTTTTTAACATGTTTCTTGTTTTTATACTTCTTCAAGGACAGGATTCAAATATTTCTTTGTCTCCTTATCATATCTCAAAGCTCCTAAAGCCCATTATGATTTCTAATGATTATGTATTCTTATTTCTCATATATCTCATAAGCTCCTTAAAATTTAATTAATAATATCTATCAGTTTCCTTCATATGGAACACATTATACAAAGTAATCAGGAAATTATATTATGCAATAGTGCATACATTTTATTTTTCAGTATTTTATGCCCTTTTGGAACCATGTTCTACTGAAAATACCCTGTGACCCATGTTATAAACACATCGATGGATGGATAGATAGATTTACCTATATTTTTTTTCATGAAACCATAATTAGCTATTTAATATTTTCTGTTCATTCAGTTATTATTCTATATATATATTTAAAAATCTAGTTATAACTCACCATTGTTTTAACTCATGGTTTGGTAAATAGTAACAATACTGTAAAATATTCTAGAATGGAAGATATTTATGAATACTTTAAAATGCATTGAATCTCTCTTTCTTCTACCTCTTTCTCCTTCTATTTTCTTGCTTCCTTTCTCTTTATTTTTGTTTTCTCTACCCTTTCCTAATATTTCATTCCTAAAGGCATCGTGGAAGATAGAGCAAGGTGGAAATCTACATGGGTAGAGGAGAGAAACAAGAACAGAGGTCGACCCAGAGCAGAATGTCTGAGCCCAAGCATGGCGGACACTACTTAGGAATGCTCCCTATCAGAGGCTGTCAAAGGCTGAAAGAGGCAAGCAAAGCCCAAGTAAGGTGAACAAAATGTTTGCATAGGAGGACTCCCCAGTGTGAGGTTTCCAAGATCAAAGTATTGAGGAAGATGTTCACAAATGGGAGTGACTTCACTTGTGGTGTGAGAGCACTAGCAGATTGAAAAGGGAAAAACACAATGGGACTCCCCAGTGGTATGATAATGGTGTCACTGTGACAGGGCTGGCTTTGGGTGGTGTGGCAGAGCCCAAGGGGAAAGAGGAGGGCTTTCATAGGTTGGGATGGCTCAGCATGAGGTGTCAGAACTCAAACAGAGTGAGAAGGAAATCCATGCGGAGATGTAGTTTCCTATGAAGTGTTAAGTCTGTGTGGGTTCATAAGGGCATCTCCTTGAAGAGGTAGTTTTCATATGGTGTCAGAAGCTTTAAATGGTGCATTTGATATCTGTGCATCATGCAGTGGGGTGGTAAAGTCTAAATAGGATGAAGTAAGCATTCTTGCATCGGGGTAGCCAAATACAAAAGGTCAGACTCCACATGTAGTGAGGAATGGGTCTACACAAGGGAATTCTGGCATGGGTGTAGGAGTGAGGAGGGCATTTACATGAAGGAATAGGTGGTAATGAAGATGGAAGATTTGTTCCTTACAAAGGAACTGATAAAATTAGTAAATATGATAGTTAAAAGAATATTAGTAAATATCATAAATACAAACCAAGGTTCTCACTGTCAGACAAGAGAATTCAAATACAAAAAGGGAGAGAAACAGAAAGAACCCTGTAGTGGTGGATTGTAATTGGAAGAATCAATGTAAAGTCATAGTTTTCACAAATATGAATGACTATAAAAGCCAATATAGATGTAAATGTGTGTATGCATACATATATTCGTATATGTACATACATATATTTCCTAGCTTTATCTACTTGAAGGGCCTGGAAGTGACAACATCCAGTATCAATGAGCACACCTAGCACCTAAAGCTTGGTTCTGTATAGCATTCTTCACTAAAAGGAAGCAAGAATTCTTAAAGACATGGCCAATTTCAGGACCAAGGCAGGTAAAGTACAAGATGAGCCAAAAATATCTTGTTATATCAGACAGTAAGAAGATGTTAAAAGAATTATGACACTACAGCAGAAGGACAGAGATTGAATGGACTAGCTCTACTCAAACCAAGGTTAATTTTAGCATCAAAATATGTAATGATAGTAATAGATTATAACTCACTGCATACAGTAGGAAACCATGAGGTCACGTATTTATGAATAAAAAATAAAAGAAGAAATGTTCCTCTTGATGAGGAACAGTCTCTACAGTGTCTCTGCAGTGGTTGGCTCTATAACTTAGGAACCAAGCTTCTGTTTTGCAGTCAAAATAGCCTTCACATAACTCTCCACAGAAAATCCCAATTCAGATGTTTAAATTTTGTCTAAAGCAAGCCACTTTGATTTCCTGATTCTGAACCATATTTTGAAAATAATGAACACCAAATCAATTATTAAATTAACATGCTGTGGCCTCTTATCTATACTGCAAGGCATCTTTGTAGATGTACCAAAAGATCTACACATCGCAGTTTGTGCCTGAATGCTTAGTCTGCTTCCTTCCATTGATGTGCCACCAGTGAGCCAACAATTTCCTCTCTATTCAGGGCTCTTCAGGGCTCTCAGTCTCTTCAGCTTTTACACCCACCTCTATCTAAGCTGGCCCACATGGTTGATCATTTCAGCTACATTCATACCGACACTTCCATGTTCTTTCATTTGCATGACTATAATATGTATCCAGCTTTTTCCACACCAAGTAAGTTTGGATGTTTCCTTTCAGCTAGACCTTCCAGGTGATGAGGTTTTTTTTTTTAGGGAAAATAAAGCATCATACTTCCAACTAGGTCTATTAAAAATTTGGTATTCAAAATCAGGTAGGGCTAGATAAGATCCAGATTTATTTTTGAATCCTGGTTTGCCTTGTAAGTATTCTGAGCCCTATAACTAAGATGGGGGAAAAGTAGTTATTATTTAAGTAGAGTATTTTAGATTATTTGACACTTCTGAAAATATTTAAGAATATTGTCATCTGTTTGTTGGCCTTCAAATACACAGAAGAATTGTAAATTAAAATAAAGACTTTCTATACTTCAAATCATAAATATATTGCTTCTTGATTTATAAAGTTCCTGGAGGTCTGTAGAACATGAGTCCACACATTGTTCCAGATATTCAAATTTCTCTCCCTAGAGTCAGATGGACCAATAGAAATCTGAGTATTTACAAATAGATCATGTTACATAAATTTTATTCTCTATTTTTATTGAGCTTTGGCAAAATGTCCTCTGTTCTTATGGGTAAATGCTTTTAAAAACAGCCTTATGAATCCTACAATAATATATGTTTTAAGGATACATTTGAGGTTATATTTATTATTTCACTTTTGCATACCTATATAAATTCTTAAGTGAGAAATATCTGTTAGAATGAGCTACCATGAATAGCTTGAATAGCTTCCCATGAGAAACTTGTGTTTTCTCTTCGTGAACAATAAGATCATGGAAATGACCATTTTAAAGCTTTTCATTTAGTTCATCAGGAGCTCATAGCCAAATTCTCAAATAAAATACTGCAATTATATAAGCCGTTTTGTGATCTTGGTTTTCTAATTTCCATACACAGAATTTATTTTGTGTACAAAATCTTATATGGAAAGAGGTAAGATCAATTTATTAATTCATTAAATGCAGTTGAGCTCTCATTGCTGCCAGATAACCCATTAACTTTCATTCATCCACTCAGCAGTTCTCCCCTTCTCGACTCTGGTATTCATCTTTCCATCTGCCTTCTAAGGCTTAACAGATGGCTTGCCTCCTCTGCTCCTTCTCTGCAAATGAAAGCCATAAACAAAATCTCTCTCAAGGTCGTATCCAATTTACCTTTGACTTTCTCTATATGTTTGCCCAATCTATTTAATTATGGTACTAATTCTTAATATCCATAGAGTCTTCTTTTAATTGAAATGTAACATACACACAGAAAAGGTTGGAAATCTTATACCTGTACAGCTCAAAAGGTTTTCACAAAATAAACATCCCTATGTAACTAGCACAAAGAGTAAGAAGTATAACCTTACCAATACTTCAGATATCCTCTTGCTCTGTTCCAGTTACTACCCCTCTGCCAAGGGTAATCATTATCTTGGCTTCTAATAGTACAGACTTCACCTGTGTGCTTTTTAATTTTATTCAAATGGCCTCAGATAGTATGCACTATTGTTTTGTTTTTTATTCTACATACCGAGAACTATTTTGACCCTGGGTCTTTCTTGTGCCATTGGAACATTGATGACTCAATATTCTCTTTCCATTCTATCATATGTTTGCATTCTCTGATGCCTTTTCTTTCCCCTTCTCCCAACAGCTACTGTCCATTTTCTTCATTATCAATTTTTGTAAGCAGTTTTTCTCAATTGCCTATCTGCTATTTGGCCATCTGCAAAACTGCCTTTTTTCATTAGTCTCCAATTCTTCTGAAAATCTTGTTAAACTTACTTGTGACTTTCCATTTGTTAAATCAGAAGGCCAGCTTATTTCTCTACAGCATTTGACTCTGTAGGACCTCATCTACTTCCTGAAAATTCTACCTGAATTAGAGCCATTTCTTCTTCATTTTCCCTTTTACTCTCTGACTCCCAGTTTCCTTTGCATGCTTATACTTTATAAACTGGGATTGCAAAGTCTTTCTTTTTTGGTCTTTATACTTCTCACTTTATAGCCTCATGCATTGTAATCTCATCCATACTACTCCTTTTGTGCTGTACATCCCATTTGATGCACAGCAGAGCTATACATTTTGGTACCAGCACAATATAGTTACACAGAGAAATTTAATTTGATGCTAATATACAGCTCCTTTGTTATGATGCTATTTTGTCTTTTTTGTAACCTTCAGCATACTGACCAAGAGGAAATATAAATAACACTGAAATTGTCCTTTTTGCTCTGTTTCTTACATTAAAATGACATCCCAGTACACAATAGGGACGTAAGGGCTACTCAAAGTTCTGGCTGAGGTCATGGAGGCCTCTGGTCCATTGCTGGTCCTTAAGTAGCATCTTCTACTTTCTAAGACAGTGTCTTCCTTATCTGCCTCATAGAGAACTTCTCTGCTAGCATGTAATGGTATCATTCTCAGTTGACAGGATCAGGGAGCAGTCTGTCAGCTAAGCCAATAGTGCTGGAGTACATGGGTCATATTTCCCCTTCTGACTCACATCCCTACAGATCTCACTGCTAGCTGACTCTTCAGTATCTGCCATGGCTTTAGCTCAGCCCTGTGACCAGCCCTGCATGGGGTTCACCTCTTTCCACTTTATCTTACCACTCTGACCCTCTTGGAAGACTGTTAACCAAATTTTAGAATTCTTTTTAGGAGGAAGGTTTAGGAGTGTCAATTTGACTCTCTTCTTCTGACCACACTAGCTGGGCTGAGCAGCCTAGTATTGTGATGTCTCCTACACAGTGGGCTCCTCCTCTGCCAGAGGCCAAATGGGAAGTGGGGACAAGGTACTGCCTCTATCCACAGTGCTGTGGATAATTTATATAACATTTCTGTGGCTAAAGCCCATAGAGGAGATCCCAGCACACACATCTAGAGCCAAACAGATATAGCTGTTCCTCCATTTCCTTTGCTTCATGTCCTCCTTCTGCATTATTGAGTGTACTGGATAAAATGGAAAGTTGGGCTGGGGTATCACCTCTACATTCTGGGGACAACTTTGTGATTAAATGTCTCCGCAGTTTTATGATGACTGATGACACTGAGTATCTTTTCATGGGCTTGTCATTCATGTACTTTCTTTAGTGAAGTGTCTCTTTAGATCCTTTGCCCATTTTTAATTGGTATTTTATTTTCTTATTATTGAGTGGTGATGGTTCTTTATAATATAATTATATATTTAATATGTATGTATTATATATAATATATAGTTACTATACATTATGTATAATTTTATATTTAATAAAATATGAATATCAGACATAGATTTTTGTTGTTTAGTAAAAGTTTTCTTGCAAACTTTTATGTAATGAAACAAATGCAGACATTAAAACTTTTGGAAGTTATTTTGTTACTTTTTAAAGTACAAACATTTATTCAATTAAATCCCATATTTCATTTTATGCCTATTTGATACTATTATGTTAGCTTTTACACCACAGATAATATCACTTAAAATTTTTAGAACAATTTTTTCCTTCTTCCTTGATATTTCGGGAAACATTAATTTACTCTCTTGAAAGATACAGAGGGAGACAGTTAAATCTTTGCGGCCTGAAGGCATTGGAAGTGAAAGACAGTTAATAAGATATTTCTTATGGGCTTATGTATTTTGGGAAATAATACTGATGGGAATGCAAGTTCTTTGGAAGGCAGAGAAAGGTAAAAATACTGGGTCCAATTTCCTGGGTTCTTTCAAAGACCTGTTAAAGTCACTGGCAGTATTATTATTTGACAACACTTAAAAAGAAACATTTAACTTTAGAAATATCAGTATATTATAGATGAAATATGTTCTGTGCAATTGATCTTAGATGTTCTAACATTACTTAGGAAACAGAATAGATGATCTTGTTTGAATAGCATGCTGGAATGTGGAATCAAACCACTCTCTGATTTTGCAGTTGATTGGAGCTTTAAAGAGTCAGTCATAGTGACTGAGTTTTGTATATGATTACTTTGGCCACAAAGACTGGCCTGTTTGATATAAGTTTTATTGCCTCTGTGCTAATTTGCCTTTAAAAGGCTTCAATGTGAGTAGGATGACTTATGCGTGTGTAAGTTAATTGCGATCTCAACTTAAGGGAATGTTTGCTAGCATTTCGATATGTACTATATTCCAGAGAAAGAAGTTTATTCTCCTAATATAGTCATATAAATCTATATTTAAGTACTTAAGTATTATAAGACATGGTAGAGATAAATTTTTTACTAGTAGAATGAGGAGTATTAAACACAGGTCATTGGGTATAAACACTAAATAGGCTCTGCCTCCCTTGTATAAGCAAGATATAGGATATTGAGTAAATATGGCAGCCTAATCCTGAGGAACAGCATACAAGGTATGGAGCTTACTGGTCATGTGTCCCACCAATTTATGGAGGGCTCTTTCACTCAGACTCATTTCATGACTGGCTCTTCTTCCTGCTGCACCATGTTAAGATAGCTCAGAGTGAACCTTTCATTGAAATTTCTAGTTAAAGTGCATCTTTAACTAGACAGAAGGGAACATCTTCTAACAATAAGAGTAACTGATACGACCCCCATTCTGTGCCTTTCTGCTGGTAAATAACTGTATGTTTGACAAAGTTTGTTCTAAGGCTAACTTCCATAGATACACCCTTTGTTAACTCTTGAAAGAAGACAGCATGGTCCCCACCTAACATATGGTTGAGGCCAATTGTACTTACAAATACTAGACATTTGTTGAAAAGCAGGGTGGCTTAGGTCTGTTCACATAAATCCAAATGACCAAAGTTTTGGGTTTTATCCTAAAATTCCATGAGATATATAAAATCTATTAACTGAATGAGTGATCATCTTGAAATATTTAGCTACTCTTTGTCTAAATGTATCCCTCCATAAAGAGTGAGCAAATATCCCTAACTCTTAATTTCAAGTTTGTGAAAAACAGCTAAACTAATGAGTGGCTATCAGATGCCCTCAATCACTTAGGTATAAGATATTCTATAAATTTGAATTTGAACGATTATCATTCATTACTTATCCACTTAAATGTGTTTTTCTCTTTTTCCCTTAGTTCCCTCTATAATCTGAAAAAATATCTGGCTGATAACAATAGTTACTGAGAAAGTATGCATCTTTACCTCCTTCCTTCATCCTGAGTGCATCAGTTAAAAATATTTTTAAATATTTGCTAAACTGGGCTCAAATACTCATTATGAAATATTGCAGGAAGCAATAAATGTGTCTCCTGTGTTTAGGTTTCTGTATCTGGAAAATTAAAAAATGAGATATGTGGCCAATTCCATAAATATTGTTGTCTAGATGTATAAATGAGAAATTTTAAAAAGCTAGAGCATAGGCTAAATTACTAGTGCAGTAATCAATTATGAATACTTTAGTAATTATAGTAATGTGAAAAATTTTTTTTGGAAATGGACCAGTATATTAGTAGGATAAATAAGATGTGGCCTTGTTTAAAACAGGGAGATCTCCTAGACAAGAACATCTCAATATCAAAGCTTTATGTTTTCCTTGAAATTTTTAGTTTCTGGCATGCTCTTTTACCTTAAACCAAACAAATGAAACTTCCCGAATTTTTTTAAACATGACTCAATTAATGTCTAAGTACTTTTTTTTTTTTTTTTGAGACAGAGTCTCGCTCTGTCGCCAAGCTGGAGTGCAGTGGTGCAATCTCTGCTCACTGCAACCTTCAAATCCCTGGTTCAAGTTATTCTCCTGCCTCAGCCTTCCAAGTAGCTGGGATTACAGGCACATGCCATCATGCCAAGCTAATTTTTGTAGTTTTAGTAGAGATGGGTTTTCACCATGGACCAGAATGATCTCGATCTCCTGACGTTGTGATCCACTCTCCTCGGCCTCTCAAAGTGCTGGGATAACAGGTGTGAACCACTGCACCCGGCCGTGTCTAAGTACTTTTTAAAACTCTAAAATCTCAATGGCTGAATATCTAAATATCGTATAAGTAGTAACAGGTAGGTGTGGACTGGAAAATTATGTACTTACATGCTTCATAGGAATATTGGTAAATAGGACTTTCTCTTCATTGTCTATGGGCCAAACTACCAAAAATCTCTTCAACTCTGACTTTACCAGATAACTATTTGAAAAAAAAAAGAGAGAACTTTTGTTCTGTATCCTAGTGGCTTCTCTCCTGATTATACATGCATTCCCAGTTCTGCCATTTAGATATTCTAGATGTTGTTTTTACTTTTTATTTGCATCTGTCAACTATTTCTCGCTTATCTGTGTAGATACCCTCCATGCTATTTATTCCTCTGTCTTTCTGCCCACTACTTTCTTGCCCATCTGTATAGATATTCCCCATGCTATTATATTGGTTTATTTCTATTTGTATCGGCCCTCTGTCACTGATCACTCAAGGCAGTAATGCTACATCTTTCACAACCTGATTTTTGTTTGTTTGCTTAATAATGGAAGAGGTATTCCTCACTAGATGGCAGAAAGCAATGCTCATTGCTAACTCAGGTGTTTCAGTTTTACTGCTCAAGTTATAGAGAATTGCTAATACAGAAAACAGAGGAGAGTTTAAGTAAAGTATTTTTTATGTATATTGGTATGTTGAAATCATTTTTTCATTCTTTCTTATTGATTGTAAACAGAGGCTCTCTGATTCTCTGATCCCATAGATCCCCACAAGGGCTATATTAGCATGATCTAAAATACAGCCTTACTCTGTACCTACAACTGCTCCTAATGAGAGTAGCTCACTCTGTTAGACAAATTTCTATGGCTGGAGACCCAACATCATATTAGTTAAGGTATGATCTCTATAGTCAGTAAAAATTACATAAGTTATCTTTCATCTCTCACAATTTCAATTTCTTCTTTTGAAATCTCTAGAATATACTCTTTCAGTCTAAATAAGGTAAAATAAAATAAAATGTAATCTCTAGAATATATAGAGTTTATATATAAACCTTGTTTCCAGAATTGTAGAGAAGTTCTAAAAGGCGCATACAAGGTTCGTCTTATTCTGGGAATTCTAGTTGCAAAGGAGAATAAGTACAGTGTTATTTCATTGAAATGACGTGTTTGCCACACTCTGGTGTATAGACTACACTATGTAAAGTCATATGGATATAAAAAGTGAATTAAACACAGCATCATACAAAACAAGCACTCACTACATGTGAACTCTCATTCTGATGATTGTCTCTCAAGGTATTTTGTCATACCTTTTGGTATTTAGCCTTTCATACAATCACTTCACATTCCCCACCATTTGTCAGATATGCCTTTACATATATGTCCTTTTGCTATAGGCAAACTTTCTTTTCTTTGTGATATCTGAATCTCAGGAAAATCATAATAACAGGAGACAATGGCTTAGAAGAAAATAAAAATAAAACGTTTTCTAGAATAAATTCCAGTTGTTTTAATAATCTATAAGTGGAACAAAAATTATGACTGAACTAGGAGATAATTTAGATTATTTGTAGAATCACAGGTCTTAAGAAAGAAATAAAACTCAGATCGTAGAAAAAAGATAGATATTTGGCTATTCAAGCACACACAAAGACAAAGAGAGAGAAAGCAAGAGACAACTACAGTAAAAGAGAGTGAGAACAAAAGAGAGAGAGAGTCTATATAATGTTATTCACTACAAAGTAAAAGGAAAATAACAGAAGGGAACTGCCAGTCCACTAGACACAGCTTTCAGCCATTATATAAAATAACTCTCCTGTGTAATAATAGATAATTGGTCATTATGCATCAAAAAGTCTTTTATAAAATAAAAAATAGACAACCTGTTACAAAAAAACATGGAAATAACAAAATTATAATTCATATGGCCAATAAAATTTGAAAAGATGGTCAACCTGACCATCCTTTCTTTCATAAAAGAAGAGCCCATTTAAACAAAGTATAAAAGAAATACAGTGTTGATTAGAATATGAGGAAATTGGCATTTTATATAGCGATTGTGGAAGGAGTAATTTGGTAGTATTATTCTACATCTAGAGAAGAATCTAGAGAATTCTACTTCTAGAGAAGTGGTCTAGAGAAATTACAGCATGAGCACATTGAAATAAGGTTTTTTTTTTTTACAATATCAATATAAAAGGAATATATTAAAATAATAAAAATGCCTAGAAGATCAGTTTTAAATTTAAACTGGCATATAAATAAATTGGAATACTTAGAAGTGATTTAGAAGAATGAGATAAACACACACACACACAATGACTCAGATACATGTTTTTGATAAGCTGTTAAATAAGAACAAGCAAGCTGAAGATTAATGGTTCAATTTTGGTAAAAGATAATACTTACGTTTGTGTTTACGTGTGTGTAGATATCTATATTTAAACAAAAAAGTTGGGAAAAATATGCACTTTTTTTACGTTTAATACACTTTATGTATTTATTTATTTATTTATTTATTTTTATTATACTTTAAGTTCTAGGGTACATGTGCATAACGTACAGGTTTGTTACATATGTATACTTGTGCCATGTTG
>NW_012120377.1:104191-134743 GCF_000951035.1 Colobus angolensis palliatus
TGATTTGCATTTCTCTGATGGCGAGTGATGATGAGCATTTTTTCATGTGTCTGTTGGCTGTATGAATGTCTTCTTTTGAGAATTGTCTGTTCATATCCTTTCCCCACTTTTTGATGGGGTTGTTTGTTTTTTTCTTGTATATTTGTTTGAGCTCTTTAGAAGGACACATGTATGAATGATGTTTCTGGGAATTTTAGTTGCATAGGTGAATAAGTACAGTGTTATTTTATTGAAAGGACATGTTGACCACACACTGGTACATAGACTGTACTATGTAAAGTCATATGGATGTGAATGTTTCTAAAAGCCATAGTATTTGTTTGCATCAAGGTAATGTTATTTCATAAAAAGAATGTGTTCACTGCCATTACATTTAATAAAGTTTTGCATTAGTCTGTTCTCATGTTGCTATAAAGAACTACCTGAGACTGAGTAGTTTATAAAGAAAAGAGGTTTAATTGATTCACAGTTCCACAGGCTCTACAGGAGGCATGACTGGGAGGTGAAGGGGAAGCAAGTGCTTCCCCTGACCACATGGTCAGGCTGCAAATCTTCCAAACTTTTACACTCTGCTTCCCTCTTATATGTAAGTTATCTTTGATTAGGAAAATGAGCATAGCCTTTTCAGAAGCAGCCAGGCTACATCTATGTGCTATGCTATCTTCACATAGCAACAGGAGAGAGAGAAAAGGGGGAAGTGCTACACACATTTAAACAACTAGTTATTGTGATAACTTACTCACTATCATGAGAAAAGCAAAGGGGAAAATCTTCCCCCATGATCCAATCACTTCCCACCAGGTCCCTTCCCCAACATTGGGAATTCCAATTCAACATGAGATTGGGTGAGGTCACAGAGTGAAATCATATTATTCTGCCCCTGGCCCTTCCAAAATCTCATATCCTTCTCCAATTTTGAAACAAATTCATGCATTTGCAACTGTCTCCCAAAGCCTTAATTCATTACAACATTAATTCAAACATCCAAGACCAAAATCTCATTTAAGACAAGGCAAGCCCCTTCCATCTATAAGCCTATAAAATAAAAAGCAAGTTAATTACTTCCAAGATACAGTGGAGGTACAGGGTAAATGCATTCCAAAAGGGAGAAATTGGCCAAAACAAAGGGAATACAGACCGCATGCAAGTCCAAAACCCAGTAGGGCAGTCATTAAATCTTATAGTTCCAAAATAATATCTTTTGACTCCATGTCTCATATCCAAGGCGCACTGACTCAAGGAAGGGGCTCTGAATGCCTTGGGCAGCTCTGCCTCTGTGGCTCTGCAGGTTATAGCCCCCGTGGCTGCTTTCACTGGTTGGAATTAAGTGTCTACAGCTTTTCCAGGTGTATGATGCAAACTATAGGTGGATCTACCATCCTGGGGTCTGTATGATGGTGCCCTTCTTCTCACAGATCCACTAGGCAGTGCCCCAGTGGTGACTCTGTGTGGGGGTTCTAACCCCACATTTCTCTCCACACTGCCCTAGTAGAGGTTTCTCATGAGGGTTCCACTCCTGCAGGAGACTTCTGCCTGGACATCCAGGTATTTCCATACATCCTCTGAAATATAAGTGGGGGCTGGCAAGCCTCAGTTCTTGCCTTCTGCACACCAGCAGGCCTAACACCATGTGAAAGCTGCCAAGGCTTAGGGCTTGCACCCTCTGAACCAATGGCTGGAGCTGTACCTTGGCCCCTTTTAGCCACAGCTGGAGCTGGAGTAGCTGGGACACAGGGTGTCGTGTCCTGAGGCTTCACAGGGTAGCAGAGCCCTAGGCCTGGTCCACAGGATCATTTTTTCCTCATAGGCCTCCAGGTCTGTGATGGGAGGGGCTTCTGTGAAGGTCTCTGAAATGCCCTGGAAGCATTTTTCCATTATCTTGGCTATTAACATTCGGTGACCTTTTACTTATGCAAATTTCTTCACCCTGAATTTCTCCCCAGAAAATGAGTTTTTCTTTTCTACCACATGGTCAGGCTGCAAATCTTCCAAACTTTTACACTCTGCTTCCCTCTTATGTATAAGTTATCTTTGATTAGGAAAATGAGCATAGCCTTTTCAGAAGCAGCCAGGCTACATCTTGAACACTTTGCTGCTTAGACATTTCTTCTGCCAGATACCCTAAATCATCTATTTCAAGTTCAAAGTTCCACAGATCTCTAGAGCAGGGGCACAATGCCACCAGTCTCTTTGCTAAAGCATATCAAAAGTGGCCTTTATTCCAATTCCCAGTACATTTCTCATCTCCATCTGAGACCTCCTCAGCCAGCACTGTCCATATGGCTATCAGCATTTTAGTCACAACCATTCAACGAGTCTCTAGAGAGTTCCAAACTTTTCACATCTTCCTGTCTTCTTCTGAGCCCTCCAAACTGTTCCAACCTCTGCCTTTTACCTGGTTTCAAAGTCGCTTCTACATTTTCAGGTATTTTTATAGCAATGCCCCACTTCTCTGGTACCATTTTTCTGTATTAGTTTGTTCTCACATTGCTATAAAGAACTACCTGAGACTGGGTAGTTTATGAAGAAAAGAGGTTTAATTGGCTTATAGTTCTGCAGGTTCTACAGAAGGCATGACTAGAGAGGCCTCAGGAAACTTACAATCATGGCAGAAGGTGAAGGGGAAGCGAGCACATCTTCACATGGTAACGGGAGAAAGAGCAAAGGGGAAAAGTGCTACACGCTTTTAAACAACTCCATCTCATGAGAATTCACTCACTATCACAAGAATGGCAAGGGGGAAATCTGCCCCAGTGATTCAATCACCTCCCACCAGGTCACTTCCCTAACATTGGGAATTATAATTCAACATGAGATTTGAGTGGGGAAACAAAGCAAAACCATATCAACAAAAGCACATGTGAAAAGGTGTTTCTAAGAATGGTAGTTGTATATGTGAATGAGTATAGTGCTATTTCAGTGAATGAACGTGTTCACGTAACATTGCTGCATTTAATTCACTCTGTAGAGGCACACATATAAATGACAATTTTTTTTTGTTTTTTAAGTAGATCTTCAGATCTTGTTTAACTGAAACTTTCTACCCTTTGACCAACATCTCCTCATTTCTACTTCCCTCAACCCCTGGAAACCACCATTCTATTCTCTGCTTCTATACATCTGATAGTATATTAATATGTATTCTATGTGTTTGATACTGTATTTTAGATTTCACATATAAGTAAGATCATGAGGAATTTATCTTTATGCAAGGACAAATAGAAAGACAAAGAGAAATGTATTTTAAGAATCTTTGCTTATTTTTTAACTGAATTGTTACTTTTGTTTCTGTTTTTGCTATTGAGTTCTAGGAGTTCCTTATATAGTTGGATATTAATCCCTTATCAGATGTATGATTTGTAAATATTCTCTCCCATTTCATAGGTTACCTCCTCATTTTGTTAATTGTTTCCTTTGCTATGTAGAAGCATTTCAGTTTGATTTATTCCTGCTTGTCTATTTTTGATTTTGTTGCCTGTGCTTTTGGTGTTATATCCTAGAAATCATTGCCCAGTCCCATGTCTAGAGGTCTTCCCATATGTTTTCTTCTAAGAGTTTTATTATTTCATGTTTTATATTTGTCTTTAATCCATTTTGCGTCTATTTTTCCATATGGTGTGAGATGAAAGTCCAATTTTATTTTATGTTATGTTATGTTATGTTATTTATTTATTTATTTATTTATTTATTTTTGAGACGGAGTCTCACTCTGTTGCCCAGGCTGGAGTGCAGTGCACGATCTCAAGTCACTGCCACCTTCACCTCCTGGGCTTGAGTGATTCTCATGCCTCAGCCTCCCATGTAGCTGGGATTGCAGGCATGCACCACCACACCCAGATAATTTCTTCTATTTTTAGTAGAGATGAGGTTTCACTGTGTTGGCCATGCTGGTCTCAAACTCCTGACCTCAAGTGATCAGCCTACTTTCAGCCTCCCAAAGTGTTGGACTTACAGGTGTGAGCCACCACACCTGGCCCAATTTTATTCTTTATCATGTAGACTTTTAATTTTCTTAACACCATTTACTGAACAGACTATCTTTTCCCCATCTGTGGCTACTTTGTCAAAGAACAGTTGACCATACATGTGTGAGTTTGTTCCTGGGCTCTTTGTTTGATTCAGTTCATCTGTATATTTGCTTTTATGCCAGAACAAGTCTTTTGATTAGTGTACCTTTGTAATATGTTTTAAAATCATAGAGTATAGAGTGTCAGACCTTAAACTTTGCTCTTCTTGCTTAAAATTGCTTTGATATTCAGGATCTTTTGTAGTTCCTTATGAATTTTAGATTTTTTTCTGTTTAAAAAATACCATTGGGATTTTTATAGGGATTGAAATAAATCTATAAGTAGCTTTCAGTATTATTGACATCTTGCCAATATTAATTCTTTCGGTCTATTAACATGAGATGTCTTTCCATTTATTTGTATCTTTTTAAACTTTACCAGTGTTTTGTAGTTTTCAGTGTATCTGTCTTTTACCACTTTGGTTAAATTTGTTCCTAAGTGTTTTATTCTGTTTTACGCTTTTGTAAATAGAATTTCTTTCTCTAATTCTTATCAATTAGGCTATGATTAATGAATACAAAAGCTACCAATTTTTGTATGTTGATTTAGTATTTTGCAACTTTATTAAAGCTTTTTGTTAGTTCTTCCTTTTTTGGTAGCATCTTTAGGGTTTGTGGCATATAAGATCATGTCTTCTGCGCACAGAGATAGTTTGACTTCTTCCATTCTAATTTATATGCTTTCATTTATTTTTCTTCTTTAATTGCTCTAGCTAGTGCCTTCAACACTATATTTAATAGGAAAGGTGACAGTAAGCATTCTTGCCTTGCTCCAGATCGTAGAAAGAAACTGTTTAGCTTTTCACCATTGAGTATAATCTAAGTTGTGAGCTTATCATATGTGGCCTTTATTTTGTTGAGATAAGTTCCTTCTATGTCTAAATTGTTGAGAGTTTATTATTATTAGGGGTGGTTGCATTTTGTCAAACGCTTTTTCTCTATCTATTGAAATGATTATGTGATTTTTTTGTTCTTTATTCTATTAATGTGGTATATCACATTGATTGATTTCCATATGTTGAGCCATGTTTGCATTCGAAGGGTAAATCTTACCTACTTGGTCATGGTGTATGATTCTTTTATTTTCACATTGTGTTTAACTTGCCAGTGTTCTACTAAAAATTTTTGGATCTATGTTGATCAGAGATGTTAGCCTGTCATTTTCTTTTCTTACAGTGCCTTTGTCTAGCTTTGGTATGACAGTGATACTGACCTCATAAAAGGAATTTGGATGTATTCCCTCTTTTTATGCGTTTTTGGAAAAGTTTAAGGATTTTGGTATTAATTATTATTTAAATGTTTGATTAATTCAGCAGTGAAGCCATCTAGTTCTGGGGTTTTCTTTTTCATCATTATTACTCCTTCAATCACCTTATTGATCATTGCTCATTATTGTTTTTATTTCTTTTTGATTCAGTCTTGGTAGGTTGTAAGTTTCTAGAAATTTATTTACTTTTTCTAGGTTGTCCAATTTACTCATGTCGTCCCTTATGATCCTTTGTATTTCTGTTCTTAAGTCCCCTCTTTCATATCTAATTTTATTTGACTCTTTCCCTTTTTTCTTAGTCTAGCTAATATTCTATCAATACAATTTTGTGTTTCTTTTTGAAAAATAAACTTAGGTTTGTTGGTTTTTCTTATTTGTTTTTCTAGTCTCTATTTCATTTATTTCTATCTAATATTTATTATTTCATTCTTTCTAATAACTTTGTGTTGAGCTTCTTCGTATTTTCTATTCCCTTGAAATATAGTTAGATTATTTATTTGAAGTCTCTCTTCTCTTTTAATGTAGGCATTCATTACTATAAACTAAACTTTGCTCTTAGTACTGCTTTTGCTGCATTCAATATGTTTTGGTGCATTGCGTATTCATTTTGTTTGTTTCAACATATTTTCTAACTTCCTTTTTTATTTCTTCTTTGACCCAATGGTTGTTTAAAAGTTTGTTGTTTAATTTATTTGAATTTGTTAATTTACCAATTTTCTTTCTGTTGTTAACTTTCAGTTTAATTCCATTATGATCAGAAAAGATACTGGTAATAATTTCAGCCTTCTAAATTATAAAGACTTGTTTTGTGATGTAGTATGTGATCTATCCTGGATGACGTTCTGAATGCACTTGAGTAGACTGAGTAATCTGTTGCTGTTGAGTGGAATGTTCTGCATTTGTCTGTTAGATCCATTTGGTCTAGAGTGTTATTCAAGTCAGCAGTTGAATAGTCTAGATGATCTATCTATTATAGAGAGTGGGTATTGAAGTCTCCTGCTATTATTATATTTTTGTCTATTTCTACCTTCAGTTTGTCAATGTTTGCTTTACATATTGAGGTGCTTTGATGTTGTGTACATATATATTTAAAATTATAACATGTTTTTGTTGAATTGATCCTTTTATTATGTAATGTCCTTCTTAATCTCTTGTAATGGTTTTTGACTTAATTTCTATTTTATCTAATATAAGTATAGCCATCCCTGTTCTCTGTTGGTTGTCATTTGCATGAAATATCTTTCTTTACCTCCTCACCTTTAGCCTAAGTATGTCCTTAAATGTAAGGCAACACTTCTAGACAGCATATAGTTGGGTCATGTTTTTTAATCTATTCATCCACCCCAGGTCTTTTGATTGATTGATTTAGTCCATTTACATTTAAAGTAATTATTGATAGATAAGAACTTACTATTGACATTTTATTGTTTTCTGTCTGTTTTGTAGGTTTTTTTCTCTTTTCTCTTGTTATCTTTGTGGTTTGATTTTTTGTTTAGTAATGGAATTCTTTACCCTTTTTCTTCATCTTTCATGTATCCATTGTACATTTGTATGTTTGTGTTTGTGTGTGGTTACCACGGGGGCTCAGATCAAACATGTTATATCAGTCTATTATAATGTTATAGCAACTCAATTTCAATTGCATACCGAAATTCTACACTTAACTCCCCAACATACTTACTGTAATTTATGTCGTATTTTACTTATTTCTACATTGTTTCCATTAAAATATTTTTATAGTTATAGTTATTCTTACTACTTTTGTCTTTTAATTTATACGCTAGTGTTAAATGTGACTTACATGCCACCTTCACAGCAGAACAATATTTTGTGGCTTGTGTTTACAGTTTCTCTTTTAAAATGAGATTTATATTTACACATGGTTTCATGTTGTTTAGCATCTTTCCATTTCAACTTGAATAATTCCCTTGATCACATCACAACTGGGGAAAGGGAAAAGAAACAAACAAAAACCGTCACTACCCCTCGTGGAGGTGCCGGGTCGTGTTTTGGGCCCAGTAGCTGGAGAGGAGCACTCGTGAAGGCTGCGCTCCCAAGAACCCAGAGCCAGTGGAAAGTCTGTCTGTGGATAGGGTTCATCAGAGCATCAGAGAATTCCATCCTCCTCGTTCCTTGCTGTGACCAAGCTAATATCTTTAGAGTGAAAATAACAGCACAATATACCTGGAAAAATAACAAGAGAGAGATTCTTTTTGGGGCATTGTATAAAGGGCAGAATCAAGTAAGTGGAGAGTAGAAATTGAGAAAGTGATCTCTGGCAAGCTACTACCCACAGTAAAAACAAAATACCACTAGAGAAGTTTAAAACTTATGGTCAACTGGGGAACAGAAACAACAAAGCCCAAACTAGTACTACTTCTGACTCGATTAAAACAAACCCCATATTAAAGCCCTCGGAGAAGAAAAGGGCACATCACCAAGCATTAAAATACATGCTTTGCGAAAACAATCCAAATTTCCATTGACAGATGAATGGATAAACTATATATATATAAAAAATATATAATATACATAATATATGCAATAGTATATATATTATATATAATATACATAATCTATACAATATAATATATATTATATATAACATATAACATAATAATATGTGTGTTATATATTATAATTATCATAAAATTATTAATATATTATTATTTTTATATATGTATATTATATATAATATATTATATATGATAATTATATATATAGTTTTAAAATGCCTTAAAAATGAAGGAAATTCTGCTGCATGCTATAACATGGATGAAAACATTATACTAAGTGAAATAAGCCAGATACAAAGAAAACAAACATTACATAATCTAACTGACAGGAGCTACTTAGAATCAGCAAATTCATAGAGACAGGAAGTAGAGTAGAAGTCACCAGGTGTTGGGGATGGGTGGAATGGGGAGTTATTGTTTAATGGGTATAGAGTTTCAGTTTGGGATGATTAAAAATTTCTAGAGATGGATGTTGACATTGGTTGCACAAAAATTTGAATATGCTTAATGTCTCTGAATTGTACACTTAAAATGGCTTAAATGGAAAAGCTAATGTTGCATATATGTTATCACAATAAAAAGCTATATTTGCCTTGGAATATACTGTTCAGCCCCATAAGTTTGATTCCCAGAAAAAAAAAAATTAAGGCATACAAAAACAATGACAAAAAAATATCACCACCAGGCTCAGATACAAAACAGCTTTTGGTATATTAGACTAGGAATTTGACATAACTATAATTAATTAGAACCTTTATTCTAACAGATAGCCAGAAAATACGCATGCTCTGATGCATAATTTCAGCAGAAAAAATAAAGTTATAAGAAAGAATCTAGAAATGCTAAAAATAAAAAATATATATAGCATGAAGATAAATAGTACCTTTGATAGGCTGGTAGGCACATCAGTAGATTCAGAGAGATTCAGTGAACTTGAAGATAAGACAAGAGCAACTACAAACTGAAGCACACACAGAGAAAAGAGAAAAATATAAGAACAGAATATGCAAGAGATATGCTACAATATTAATCATCTATTATATACATAATTAGAATCCTCTAAATGAGAATGGGACAGAAGAAATACTTAAGTAAGCAGCAATAGAGAAATTTCCAAAATTAATGATAGACACCAAGCCTCAGATCCAAGAAGCTAACATAATATTTTCTGTAAACCTACCATTTTCTTTCATCTCTTCCATCCTCTGTGAGATTCAGCTTTGCTGCAATCCTACCAAACGTGTTAAAGATAGTTGCTTCTCAAAGCTCTTATGTAGCAAGAACTTGTAAGACCATTAACTCTAAATCTTTCTAATGATGTGTACCTATGGATCTGTTCCCTTCTATGCTTCTATGCCTTCAGTTTAATTTTGTATTTTCATATTAACGACCATATATCAAAGTGGCACTACATGTAATGATATCAAAATACAAATTGCTTTAAACATTTATTAAAATCTTATATTCCATTTGTTAATCAGTCTTCTGATAGATGAAGACATTTAAAAGAGACAGAAATATATTATAGAATAAAATTAATCAATAATAAAAATTTATGATAAAGTGATTTATATATTCTTAGGGAAGGCTAGATGCTCAAGAAGAGACAAAGGATAAAGGGAAAAATGGCTTAACACCTTATAAAATACGTGCAAGGCGTTGATAATCTAATAAAAATTAATCTTTGCAGCAAAAATTAGAAAGTTTATTTCAGCTGAATATGCTGATTTTGAAAAAATAAAAACTGACTAAAAGGTTGTAAATATTTCAAACTGTGATGAAAATGTTAAGGAAGTCTTCATCTGTAGATTTGTTTATAAGGCGGATTGCCTAACCTTTATAAATATATTGCTCATTGCAGCCAGGGGAATATGTTAGATTCATCCAATAAACATTTACTTAATGACTTTTCAAGGTTTTATAAGTCTTGTGGTTTCAAAATACCTTAGCATTTACTTTATGTGAACATTTTACAAGTGATGTAGTTCAAATTTTCCAAGAAATTCTTCAGAGATATAAGAACATTCCTTGTCTCTTAAGTGAACAATAACTAAAATGTATGCCCTAGTGGTATGAGTATTTATAATGTCTACCTAATTTCTCTGGTTATGGCAGATCTGTAGTTTTATTATTCAAATAATAAATGTTGTTCTAAAATAATACTCAGCAGTATCTCTAGGGCCTAGAACATAGTAGGTGCTTAATAAAACATGCAGAGCGAAGCAACAACAACAAAAACACAAAGAAAGTGAAGAAGAGGGAGAGGGTAGTGAGAGAAGGAGAAATGGGGAATCAATTTGCTTTCATTAACTTTATTGCTTAATCTGTGTGATCCAGTATTTTAGAGAGTTAACGTACCGTATGTCCAAATTAAAATTTAATAACCTGAGTTTCTCTTGCAAGTTTAGAGGTTAGAAGTCATTTATTTATTTATTTAGAACATTATTTTTCTGCCTACTTTGTGTTAGGCCATGTGCTTGGTGCTGGGATGTAAAGATGTATTTCTGCTCCGAGTAGCTTGTATTTTTATAAGAAAGTCACATATAAATAAATCACTGCAATACAGTGAAGAGACAAGTTCCTGGTAATACACAAAGTGAGTTGTAATTACCTCAGGTCATTAATTAAAGAGGGCTAAAAAGTAGATAATAATTTTCTGGGTAAAGAAAAAAAAAAAAGAAAAGAAAAGAAAAAAATAGCATGCCAGGCAGAAGGATTCAAATGCATAAAGGCTGAAATGTGTGACATAACAAGACCCACTGAAGGAGCTGAAATTAGTCTAATGTAGCAGAAGAATAATCTGTCAATGGAAAAATCCTTCTAGAGGTAGTATGAGATTGCAGGCAGGGACATAGTACGAGACTATGCCAATGGTCCAAGCAGGAGATGGTGGACAATGAAAAGAAGATTTGGGAGGAGAGGGTTGATTTTAGAGACATTTAAAAGGAAGAATAGTCAGGAACTTATTTGCATTAATGGGGAGGAATTGCAGAAATATCCCTAGCAGTATAGCTGAAAATAAGTAGTATATTTATATGATAAAGAAAAGAGAAAGAATACATTTAGGAAAAACAATGATTCGTATGTTCTATTTGCTCTTTGTGAAGTGTCTTTATGTATGTCATTCAAGAGGATATTCATTGTCTGTTAGATATAAATCTCTGAAGGTCAAGAGGATATATAAATAGGATATGATTTTGTGCAAGGATAGCTTCCTAGAGAAATATATAAAGTTTCTTTATCTTTTCTTTTACTTTTGTGGGAGTAACTGAAAATAAATATCCTGCATTCCTGGCAAGATTGTAGCAAAGTTTTTAAATAGAGGAAATATGAATTATGTAACAAAAAGCTTAAGGCATATCGGTTTTAAGCTGTATTTCTATTATTTTTGAATCACATGGAGCTAGGTTGAAGGGTCACATTTAACCAAAAGAGTACAAACAATACTTTCCTGATAACAAGAGTAAGTTTCTTAGCAAGAGGTGTCTGCTAGCTTATATTAGGAATAGCTTCCTGTCAAAATGTCACTTGGCACAGATTACAGATACCAAAAATAAATCTGTGTTCCATAGTTCCTGGGTTATTTACAAGGCAAAAAATAAACAATGGCACACTGATTAAATCATTGATACATAATTATTTTTAAATAGCTACTTAGGCTCCAAGGAACATCTAACCAATTGACATCTATAGTGTTTATGTTTTGAATCTGATACTGGTAAGTACCTTACACTAAGAAGAAGCCTAAGACAGTTTCTACTCTTGTAAATCTGACACGTAATAGGATATAGAAGGCTGATGCTCGGACCCGATAATTAAGAATGTAATAGTAAGTAAGAATGTATAACACTGGAGGGTAAAGGCATTTATCAGAGCCTGGTGTAGAAAGGAATTCGGTGTAAATACTTGCTTTATTGTAACGGGATAGAGGGAAGAGAGGGTCATGTTGACACTGATGGTGTAGGGTTGGCTCGGGATATTGAAGGAGTTCCATTCTGACACTGCTAGTTTCTTTGTGAAATAATAAATAGGAAGAGAGGAAGTCAAGTTGTCTGTTTTTGCAGACAACATGATTTTATATTTGGAAATCCCCATCATCTCAGTCCAAAAGTTTCTTGAACTGATAAGCAACTTCAGCAAAGTCTCAGGATACAAAATCAATGTGCAAAAATAACAAACATTCCTTTGTACCAACAATAGGTAAGCCGAGAGTCAAATCATGAATGAATTCCCATTCACAATCACTACAAAGAGAATAAAATACCTATGAATACAGCTAACAAGGAATGTGAAGGACCTCTTCAAGGAGAACTACAAACCTCTGCTCAAGGAAATAAGAGAGGACATAAGCAAATGGAAAAACACTCCATCCTCATGGATAGGAAGAATCAATATCATGAAAATGGGCATAATGCCTAACATAATTTATAGATTCAATACTATTCCCATCAAACCACCATTGACATTCTTCACAGAATTAGAAAAAAGTATTTTAAATTACATATGGAATCAAAGAATACCTGATGTACCCAAGAAAATCCTAAGCAAATGGAACAAAGCTGAAGGCGTCATGCTACCTAACTTCAAACTATACTACAAGGCTGCAGTAACCAAAAGAGCATGGCACTTGTACCTAAATAGACAGATAGAACAATGGAGCAGAACAGAGACCTCAACAATAACACCACACATCTACAACCATCTGATCTTTGACAAACCTGACAAAAACAAGCAATGGGGAATGGATCTCCTATTCAGTAAATGGTGCTGGGAAAACTGGCTAGCCATATGCAGAAAACTGAAACTGGACCCCTTCCTTATACCTTATACAAAAATTAACTCAAAATGGATTAAAGACTTAAATGTAAAACCCAAAACAATGAAAACTCTAGAGGAAAACCTAGTCAATACCATTCAGGGTATAGGCATGGGCAAAGAGTTCATGAGAAAAATGCCAAAAGCAACTGCAACAAAAGCCAAAATTGACAAATGGTATCTAATTAAACTAAAGAGATTCTGCACAGCAAAAGAAACTATCATGAGAATGAACAGGCAGCCTATAGAATGGTAGAAAATTTTTGCAATCTACCCCTCTGACAAAGGTCTAATATCCAGAATTTACAAGGAACTTAAACATATTTACAAGAAAAAAAAATCAAAAAGCTGGCAAAGGATGTGAACAGATACTTCTCAAAGGAAGACATTTACACAGTGAAAAACATACGAAAAAAGCTCAACATCACTGATCATCAGAGAAATGCAAATCAAAACCACAATGAGATACCATTTCATGCCAGTCAAAATGCTGATTATTAAAAATCAGGAAACAATAGATGCTGGCGAGTATGTGGAGAAATAGTAATGCTTTTACACTGTTGGAGGGACTGTAAATTAGTTCAACCATTGTGGAAGAGAGTATGGAGATTGCTCAGGGATCTAGAATCAGAAATACCACCTGACCCAGCAATCCTATTACTGAGTATATACCCAAAGGAATATAAATCATTCTACTATAAAGACACATGCACACATATATTTATTGCAGCACTATTTACAATAGCAATGACAGGAAACTAACCCATATACCCATCAATGATAGACTAGATAAATAAAGTGAGATACATATACACTATGGAATGCTATGCAGCTGGGAAAAGAAATAAGATCATGTCCTTTGCAGGGACACGGATGAAGCTGGAAGCCATTATCCTCAGCAAACTAACACAGGAACAGAAAATCAAACACCATATGTTCTCATTCATAAGTGATAGTTGAACATTGAGAACACATGGACATACAGAGGGGAACAACACACACCAGGGCCTGTTGAGGGGTCGGGCGGTGAGGGGAGGGAACTTAGAGGACGGGTCAATAATCAATAGGTGCTGCAAACCACCACAGCACGTGTATACCTATGTAACAAACCTGCACGTTCTGCACACGAATTCCATTTTTTATTTTAGAAGAAATAAAAATTAAAAATTAAAAATTAAAAAATAAGATGAAAATAGTCCCTTGTAGTTAAGATATGTATCTTCCATTGAAATATTATATTAGAAAATATTATAGAATTAAAAATTTTCTCACTTTGTCTAAATATAATTTCATATTGTTCTGTTCTAAGGGAAAATGCTTAGAGAGAAATCAAGTAAGAAAAGGACTATTTTCTGCTTCACTATACAGCATGAATGAGGCTAGAGAATATATTCAGAAGAAATCTGCATTCAGCTATTCAGGGGACTTCAGAGATTCCAGTGATTGGGTGTGTGTGTGCGTGTGTGTGTGTGTGTATGTGTGTGAAACTTAATGATTCTTTGTTTTCTTTAGCTACAAATGGCATTATAAAACTATCGCTCGATGTAAGACTTTTTATTGTTTTTATAATTATGCCTCATTCTGTAGAAATAGGCTTACCACAATACATACCATCAATTTTGAAGGTTAACCAATGGTGAATAAATTAATAATAAGACTAAATTTTCCCTTCAGTGACACATTCTTAAATATAGTTTCTATTATTACCATGCATCACTGGCTTGAAGCAGTTCACAGCACTGTTTTTTTCTAGGCAAGTTTCATTCATTGGCTAGATTCACCCATCCTGGCAACATAATACATAGAGCTGTCCTTGCTTCCCACTCTTGACTTTCCTCATGCCCACCCACCTCCCTGCTTTTACCTCCTCTGCCTACTATCTCCTGTCTGAATCTTATGTCTGCAAGCTCCTCCTGTGTTACCTTTAATAGTTAGAGAGCTATACTTGAAGTTCCTCTTTGATTTCCTTGAGGTAAATATTTACTGGAATATCCAGTGAATATCTCCTATGTTTTATTTAATTGGTTGGCTTTGTTTTTGCTTAAGTTAGGCAAAGACAATTTATGTCACTTACAAGGAAAGAACCTTAACTACTATGGAATCAATTTGTAACCCTTTTATAATATGGGAAAACAAAGCTTCATTAGTTGCTCAGTGAATAAGGATTTGAAATTATTTTGCTGAAAGATGACATTCTCAGAATAATTAGATTCAAGCCAGAAATACTGCTGGAACAGCTGCTAAATTAACTGAACAAATCAGAGGGCAAACAAATCACCCTAGGACCACTTCCTTCTAAATGTCTGCCTTTGGAAATTTATTTCCTAAGTGTATCGGTTAGAAATTCCAGGTTGATTTTACCATAATGAACAAATATATCCCCAGTTTTCTCTGCTGTTGTTTTTTTCTTTTTTGATAACATTTATTATAATTACACCTTATTTTTCAATATGGTATTTTTTTAAATAAAATCTCCTCAAGGATCAATTTCTTATTATAATCTTCTAGTATTCTTAGTACCTAATACAGTCCCTGAGAACATAGTAGACACTCAAGATTAATTTTGTTAAATGAATAAATGAGAAACTGAATGGGTTATTTTAAAAAGATAACATCAATTTTCTCCTAATAGTGATTACTGTTCTCTTTGTATTCACCCTTTATATTATAACCATGTCCCCTTCAGTTCAGAGAGAATCCATTTAATACTTCCGCAAATATACAGCAAGTGTCTTTGTGAGGCTCTATAGGGACTCAGCTAGTAATAAATTCTATATTCCTCAAGAATCTTTTATCATAGATCAGATTTTTCTCAGCCTTGACCCCTGGAAGGTCCATAGAGGGGCACTAGGAATTCACACATCTTTTCTACATACCTAAGTTCATTATTTTTCTGGGGAAAAATTTCAGAGCTTTCACCAGATTCTCACTAGGGGACAAAATTCAAAAAGTTTTGGACACAGTAATACCAACAAATACACTCACCAAATAGTTCAATGGTAAAAGAAGCATTATGTGTTACACAGCCAATGAATCAAGGAGACATTAGTGTTGCTTGAGTTGAAAGAAAGGAGTGATTGAAAGAGATAGCACCAACTATCTCTTTCAGCCTGAGGGTTGGGTGCTGTGGCTCCTGCCTGTAATCCCAGCAATTTGGGAGGCCAAGGTGGGCAGATCACTTGAGGTCAAGGGTTCAAGACCAGCCTGGCCAACATGGTGAAACCCCGCCTCTACTAAAAATACAAAAATTAGCCAGGCATGGTGGCACACACCTGTAATCCCAGCTACTAGGGAGGCTGAAGCAGGAAAATTGCTTGAACCCAGGAGGTGGAGGTTACAGTGAGCCAAGTTCGTACCACTGCTCTCCAGACTGGAAGACAGAGTGAGATTCCATTGCAAAAAAATAAAAATAAAAAATCTCCTGTACTGGAGAGAAGTTCACAGAAGTAGTAGAAGTTCATAAGTGGGTTGGATTTAGACAGTTAAAGTGAAGGGAAGAGGGGATGTTTCCAGAGAATGAGACCTCTTAGGATGGAAAGAATATGTGTCTGAGTTAGGCACAGTTTGGCTAGCTTTATTTCTATATGTAGCCAAGACTAAGTTATAAAGAGTTCCTTACTGCTCTTATTAGGAATATTTACTAAATGAAAAATACAAGACAATACACAACACATTGGCTAGATGCTAAGGATACAGTCAATGCTAACCTCAAATGTTACAAGTCCACCCTGGAAATAGGTGAGTTACAATATATTGTATTGAATGTTAGGATAGGAATTTCTATAAAAGCATATTGGAGCCTGAGCTAATTAGTCAGAAATACTTTGTCACAAGATTAATCAGAAATGTCTCTGATCAATAAAATTTACACAAAAGATGAGAGGTGAGATGTATAAAGAAAGTGAAAAAGTATTTTAGACAGAAGAACTGAATGAAAGAAACTCTGAAAATATAAATCTGCCATTAGTGGAGTGTCTTGGAGGACAGCTATGTGGAGGCAAGAGACAAGGGAGAGGAACATCTTGAATATAATGCTAAGGAGCTCTGATTTTATCCCGAAAGTCCATGTTATGATGAGACATTAGTGGTCTCATTGAGTGGACTTCGGAATGCCCTTCCTTTTTTAATCTTAATCAGTTGATTACTTTAGTTTAAAAACAAAAATCAGTAAAAACTACTTTTGTGTCAAAATTTAGCAAAGCTTTTATTTAAATAACTGAATAAGTTATTTGTGGACAGCCTATTTGACTTCTGTGCTTAACTCTAAGATGAGAAAGAGTGTTTGAAACACAATATTGTCTTTAAGCCTTAGAAAGAATTAAGTGATCCCCATTAAAGGCCATCCTTAAAGGCTGATGAAGGATTTAGAGAAGCTTGGTTTGACTGTGGGCCTAACTGGACATATGACCCTAATGGGGCATTTAATGTCTCTGGGCATCAGTTTAGTCATCAGTAAAATTAAAGATTTCAGTAAGAGCAATGATTTCAAGTGGTGTGGTTTGAACATAGCCCCCAAATTTCATATGTTAGAAACGTAATGCCAAATTTGTATGTTAATGCTAACAAGAGGTGGAGCCTTTGGGAGGTAATTAGGATTAAATATGTCATCAGGATGAGACTGCTATAATGGGATTGCAGCTTTTAAGAACAGGAAGAGAGACCTGAGCTAGCACACTTACTCTGCCTTGCCATGTGATGCTTCCTGCCATGTCATGACACAGCCGGAAGACCCTCACCAGATGCTGTCACCATGCTCTTGGACTTGTCAGCCTCCAGAATTGTGAGCTAAATAAACCTCTATTCTTTATAAATTACCCAGTCTATGATATTCTTTTATTGCAACAGAAAACAAACTAAAACACAAAGTATTCTGGAATTCACAAATTTTTTCTTCAAAAAGAAAAACAACAGCTGGAAAGATTATGTAACATTTATAAATATTTTTATTTTATATAACAAAGAAATAAACAAGAAAACAGGCAAACAAAGCAACATTAAAAAATAAATGTTATTCATTATTATCGATATCTTCTGAAAGAAAGAATATGACACCCACAATATGAATAAAATGTGTTTTATTGAAAAAGCCACTCCATTATCCTTATTTTTCTCAACATATGGTATAGAGTTGAAACTTGATCTTTCACAAGCACCAGTCTGTTGACAGGTTTGAGAATCTCTGCCTTTCCCCATTCAAGCTGCTCATTAACATTACCTGGAGAGCTTTATAAACAAAACTACCAATGTTCAGCACTAGTCTTGACCAATAACATTGACTATCTGTATGCAAGGCCCAGACATCTGCATTTTTTTCTTTCCCCTATATGATTCCAAGCTGCTCATTAACATCACCTGGGGAGCTTTATAAACAAAAATACCAATGCCCACCCCTAGTCCAGTCCAATAGCATTGACTTTCTGTATGTGAGACCCAGACATCTGCGTTTTTTCTTTCCCCTGTATGATAGCCAGAGTTAAGGAAACATTGTTCCTAACACTTCTAAAGTACCTTCAGGCAATAAGATTATGTAACATTTAACTTGTCCCAATCTTAGAACATTACATATTAGGAGTTTTCTCTCCTTCATGGGAAACCTCAGAATTACTTTCACTGGTTTATTTCATCTCTACTTATGGACAAGGACATGAAATATTTTGGGTTCTAAGTAACACTGAGTGTATTTCTCAGAACAAGATTTACATATTAAATCACAGTTCTTAATTTTATGTAAGTGTTCAAATTCTTTCTTTCTGTTTGGTTAATAGCTTTGCCAAGAACTCCAAGAGTTGTAATTTATTTCATTAAAGTAATTTTGCCCAGTAAACACCTCATCCCAACAATCAAAGGTAATTACTATCATAAAGAGACTGCTGGAGGAAAAAGTCCAGGCTAGAATTCAAATATTCACTTCTTTTTCTAATTTAAACTGTGTAAAGTGAGGTCATAGGTGAGAGAAAATCATTTTGCCCTGTTGAATAAACCAGACAGCAATACATATTTCAAAGCCAGGTTTCTTTGTTCAGAATGACATGCTCTGTTTTCTTCAGGCAGAAGTTTGGGGGATTCATAAGACAATTTTAATTAATGGGCTCACTCAACCATAAAATAAGTACATTTGTCTTGTAGTATAATAACGCATATCAGGAATCTAAGAATTATGCCAATGCTTATTTTTATTAAAAGAAAATACCACTGTTATAGGAAAACTACTTTTAAAAATGTGTGTTATTAATAGCAAAAATGTTGGCTAATATACATGATGGCTTTGAAATTTTCAGGGAGAAAACAAGAAAAGTGACTGTAACTGCGTTGACAACTGAAATTTAATCTAAATGAATCTATGCTTCTAATTTTCTTGTGATTAAAATGATCTGCTGGACTACTTTCAAAGTGTAAATCACAGATATATAACTTTTATCAGGGTTAACATTCATATGTCAGGGTTGACAATCATATATATACATTTCTCTCTCTCTCTCTCTCTCTCTCTCTCTGTCTCCCTGTGTATAGGTACACATATAAATCTGAAATTTAAAAATCAATATTAAAGCAGTATTTTTTAAAAGGTTTATACAGCCTCTCTGCAACACCCAAAATCTGAGGGAATAAACAAATAAAACTTCACTTCAGCTTATGAGCCCCAAAGTCTCGAAATCCTAAAGCCTATGTATTCATTAGATTTATAAACCAGTAAGAAAATATCTGTTAGTTGTACCAAATCACAACTAATCAGCCCAATTAAATCTTTTGGTCTGGTGGAGAAGGCAGTAGAAGGGAAGTTCATTAGCTGGTATTGTAAATCTGTGATACTCAGAGTTTTATGGCTGTGATTCACAGGCATATGTTTTACTTCATGACTCCACATTCACACACTATATTTCTGCATATATATGTATATAGAAAATTTTCAAAGTTCATTTTTTTATTATTGTAATCTAATTTTTTAAAATGATGTTGGATTAACTACATCAGTTTTAATACCTACTAAGAAATGTCTATAATCTACAATGCATTACATTTTTTTCTCCCCTTGGTTTCCAGAAAGTTTACATCCATTTTGTGATCAATTGCAGCAGGCTTTTTAACCTACATGCTACAGTAATTCCACCTATCACAAGAGTCATGGCCAATATTTCCAAACAAAGACAGGTTAACAAGAGAAAAACACAACAAATTCATTTAATCAAAGCTTTACCTGATCCAAGAGAAACGAAGCCAAAGACCCAAAGAAAACTGTATATTTTTATGCCAACCGTAGATGAAAAAAGTGGATAGTTATGAAGAAACATGATTGGACAAAAGGGTGTAAACTAATGTTAATATACTGAGGGGATCTTGGCAAAGCCTGTTAGTTCAGATCCTCCTTGGCCTGTCTGTGTAGCATTTCTTCCCCCTGGGTATGGGACACAACCCCTCTGGAATGAGGATCTTATGACTGACTTTCAGGGAAGGTAGGTCAGAAAGGGACCTTTCTAGATTTTATGGCTTGCTATGGGGGAGAGGAGTTCTAGTTGCTATGATCTGCTTCAGGGGAAAGAATCCTGGTTTCTATTACATGACTTAGGGGAGAAATGGGAGCTGGAGAAAAGAGCATAGGAGAAGATTGAAGAAACCTTGCTTCTGAGGCCCTCCCAATTGTCTTTAGTTCAAAGTACTCAGCATGCCAAGGTGCCATCCTTTGGGGCATCCTTCCCTCGTTGGTTTCCAGAAAGCAGCCCTGACACATATTTAACTACCTCTCCAAAACATTATTTAGAGCTTATTTTAGTTTATTGCAAGTGATTTCAAATACGATTGAGAAATAGCCCATTTATAATAACAAATTAAAAGAATAAACAGGACACATTTTAAAGTCTGTTCTCAAGATTTTCACTTATTTCCATAGGTTGGAACTCTATACTAGGATTGATTCTTCACATTAGTACTACAGAAACAAAGTATTTCACCAAATTTTTCAAAAGGTAATTTAAAACTTTCACCTAAAACTGCATGCTTACACAATTATATTTTAATTAGATATTGGGAGATCAAAGCTTACGAAAATCCAATTCACAAAAAAAGTCAGAAAAGGAAAGAAATAGCTAAGTTTCAACATGTATGCTTAAGGTTTTACACAAAATTGTTTTTACATATCAACAAATGGGCTTGAATGTTTCTTTCTCACAACACGATATTACTGCTTAAACTGGAAGGAGCACACATTTCCCAAGGCTGGCTTTCTATGAAGACTGAAATTGGTATGACTTTCAGATCTCTGTGGCTACACAGATGTACATGCCCACTGGCTGCTGTGCAGCTGGAGCAGTCCTAGACACTCAGCTCAGCTCAGTACAAACTTTGAAGTCCAAATACCCACATCTACTAGACTTGAAGATCTTTGGCACTTCAAAATTGGCTATTGAGATTCTGTGTATGCCAAGTACACCAGACACTGTTCTTTCTGTGTGCTGACTGTCCCTTACCCTTCCAATATTTCTTTATGAGGTACCAAGGAGTTCCCTTCCTCTGCAGGGCTCGAGTCTCTCCTCATCACAAGCTTGAAACCTCTGTTCTGTTTTGTATTTGCTTAAGACATCTTGGAGGTGTGACCCACACTATCATGGCATACCCTGGCCAAGGGACTCTTGGAAGCCACCTCGCCTATATGTCTTCCAAGTTGGTAGCTCCCTTCAAACCCCACATTAGGGTAATTCCAAAGAACTGCAGACAAGCATGAAGACAGAAAATTATCTTTTTTCTATATCTAGTCAGTCCTTGCCTTGACTGCTTTCTTTCTTTCTTTAACATGTACTTCTGCATATATACAGAAATCTGGAAGTTTCCATCTATCTGAAGACTTACGGAAATATCTTCTGATTTTATGAATTATACTTTTCATTGAGTGATGTTAAAGCAGCAGATTGATCTCTGCCTTCAGATATGTCTTCCCATCAGTTGACTTCCAACCATTTACTCTCTCAGGCTTCTTGCATTTTCTTGAGCTCTACTTCCAGTTCTGTTTCATTTGCTTACTTTGAATCCCAAGGACACTGATAACTAGTCTTCTGACTAGGGTTACTGAAGCCTCAAGATGCTCCTTTGTTGGCTGGAGGGACACAGCATAAGCTCTGGCTTTGGCCTTGCCTGCTCTTGTGACCTGCAGCAAGGACCAGCTTGTCAGCATGGTACGTTGACTACCCCGAGCATTATGAGCTGTAACTGGAGTGGAATACTCAGGTCACATACGTCATCCATTCATTTAATATCAAATCCCTTCTATTTAAGTTATTAGTAGCCTAAAAAACAAAGGTCACTGATGACTTTTAGAAAATATTAATTTCCAGGCCAGGTGCGGTGGCTCACGCCTGTAATCCCAGCTCTTTGGGAGGTGGAGGCGGGCGGATCACAAGGTCAGGAGATCGAGACCATCCTGGCTAACACGGTGAAACCCGTCTCTACTAAAAATACAAAAAATCAGCCCAATGAGGTGGCGGATGCCTGTAGTCCCAGCTACTCCAGAGTCTGAGGCAGGAGAATGGCGTGAACCCGGGAGGCGGAGCTTGCAGTGAGCCAAGATCACACCACTGCACTCCAGCCTGGGCCACAGAGTGAGACTCTGTCTCAAAAATAAATAAAGAAAGAAAATAAATAAAAATAAAGAAAATATTAATTTTCAAAGAATAAAGTTTAAAACATTCCTTTAAGAAACACTTGATTCTGAATAAGATGGGTGTAAGATGACAATAAAGTAGCTCCTTGAGCTACATAATGTAAAACGCAAAGATATATGACTTATAATTTTCCTTCTACCTCGTTTATGTAATTTGTCTCTAAATTCTTGCAATTCATCTTTACTTACACTTCTTACACCCATCCTTACCCCACGGACCTACTGTCACATCCTTAATTAATTTCCTTATCATCTGATATCTTGACTATTGCAATTATTTTTAAGGCAGCCTTTCTAATTTGTTTTACCTTCCTATCTCATCATAAATCACACTGATTCCAAACTGATAATTTACAATTTGCCAGTCTATTGTCATATTCTGCACGGATTAAGTGTCAAAAAGAGAATCTAGAAAGGAGGAAAAATATCATCAATGTCAGGTGACCTGATCCATCTCCCTTATGGCTCCTGAGAATGGCAGGCACTGAGAGTCAACAGCCCTTCCAGTCACAAAGCTCCGGGAGGTGCAACCTCAAAAGCAATTACTCAGATTGGATAATGCACATGCAAAAGGCAAGAAAAAATAAACAGACATATCTGAGAAAACAGTATCTTCTGATAGTTATGTGATTATTTTTAAGATTGAATGGTGAGTAAAATTTTCAACTGGGAGACTATTTAAACTAAAGCTTAGGGACAAATCTAAGAATATCAAATTAACCATTTCCTTCCTATGCTGCAATTCAGTTGCACATAACTAAAGTGGCACATAACCTTTGGTAAAGATAATTCATTTATTTTCATGCTCTGATAGGATACTCATAGGAAGAATGAAGAGATGATTCAACATGGGAAATAGTAATCTTATCTCATATATTCACTGCTATAGTAGAATGTGATGGAAGTCCTTTGAGGAACTAGAATTAGAGTTGCAAACAATAACCGAAGAACCAGATATAAGATGGTGATTGCAAAGAGCAGAGATGAGGCTAAAGAAGTGAAAAAGAAGCAGAAAACCAAAGAAGCATTCTGTAGAGAGGACAGACTCAGAGAGAAAGAGCCTTTGCTCAGCTCTAGAGACTGCTTCCCTTTCAAAATGGAAGAGAGAAAATTGAATCTTAGGTTACCCTATCAAAATTTAAAAAGCACATAGATTCTGATGTGACTATTTCACTCCTAGAAAACATTTCTGAATATGAATATATATAAACAAAGATGTTTATTACAGCATTTCTTAATGTAAGAGACACTCTTGATATTGAAATGTCAGGTAAAATGATATAAAAACTATATCCACACAGGGAAGGATATAACTGTGCTGAACAAAGTGATTCTGCAGAAGAAAAAAAAAGGTTGTGAATGGTTCCATTATTCTGCAAATTTTATTTTTGTTTATTAAATATTCTCAAACATTAGACACCATCTATGAGTAAATTATTGGACATATGGTACAAACCTTCCTCCACAAGGTTAATTTAGTTACTAAAGCATTATAACAAAAATCTCTCTTAGTTTAGGGTAGATGATTTCTTTCAATTTCAGTTTCCTCCATTAGGTTGTAAGATCTTAACGACCTCTACGTATCCACTAACCATAACCCAGTATCTGTCACATTATGACTGAAAATAATTGTGTGCTTTATTATTTATTTAAAGAATTCAGTGTGTCAAAACACATATTCAGGCTAATTTACCTCTCTTGATTCCTGTTTTCTGTTACAGGGTGAAAACCTTACAAGTCTCCTTGTACTTTCCCACTGACAGCTGAATTGAACATATTGAGAGGAGAGCAGTTTCATTTTGTTCCTGCCAGTTTCATAGGAAAATAACAAAGCAATATAGGAACTGTCAACTCAGTACTTTAAACTCTCAACCTGTGAGGTTCTAAGGGCAAACTATTTTCAAATAATGAATAAAATACCACAAAGGCCTTGTGATTATACACTCATACTTAAGGTAAACACACATGCAAAAAAAAAAAACTATTGAAAGTATTGTAACATACTGATATTTTCTCCCCATTTATAATCTATTCAAGTCACTGAACCTAAAACAATTTGTCTCTTTCATTACACATCTTGACTCAAATGCTGCTGAAAATCAGATTGAGAAAACAGTCTCTCAACTGACTTTCCTAGAGTATTTCAGGGAATAAAAAAATTAAATGACACAGTATTTTCTAAATCATATATATTTTGTTATTTTCCTTTCCTTGCTGAACTAGCTAAGACATCCAGGACACTGTAGAATCTAAGTCATGCCATGGAAGACATTTATGTTGTCTTATTCTTCAAGTGAAATGTATAAAAATTTTACCATTAAACCTAAGGTTTAGTGTAAATTTTCTGTATGTGTGTATATGTATGTATGTATGCATTCATATAAAATTATATAGGTAATTTAGGGGATGAAGTATAAAATTACATACACACAAATTCTCAGAATTAGGGAACATGGAAAGTTGTCTGGATATAAAATCAATATATATAAGCAATCATTTTATATATACTTGTATCAAGTAATCAGTGAACTTTTAAATGTTACCATTTACAATGGTATCAAGATTATTTAGTATTTAGTAATAATCTATCAAAAGAGGTATAGGATTTTTATAGTAAAAATCATAAAACTTTAATAAAGGACATTATTAAAGATATAGATATATAAATATGTCATTCTCATGGATTGAAAGATAATACTTAGAAACACAACACAAATTAACTAAGTATTCAATGTAGTCCCATCAGAATCATAAAATATTTTGATTGGGAAAAGTGGACTTCACCAATATTCTAAAATTTAAGTGAAATGGAAGACATCCAGAAATACATATGAAATTCTTAATGGAAAAAAAAACAAGTTTGAAGGATTTGCCTTAAGGGAGATCAAAATTTATATTAACATTATAGACTTAAGTGAATTTCATATTGATACAGAATTAGGAAAAGAATTTAATGGAACATAGTCGAGAGCATGTAAATGGACCCAAATCTCTAACAAAGGCGGGAAAAGGAAGATGTTTCAATAATTGCTATTGGGACAATTGCATAACCATGTTAAAAAGAAAAAGTGAAATTAAACCCTCCTCGCAGATTAAAGGAGACTGGCCCATGAAGTTTGAGTCAGGTGCTGCTCCGAAGGTGCTCCTGGGAGAGCACGGAGAGGCTGACCATATTTGGGGCCATGCTAATGTTTCTGACCTGGCTTCTCCATTCAGCTGCAATTTCATATTCGTGATTGTGGACACTGCAAGCACTTGAAGCCCCCAGTGAGAGTAGCTAGCATATCCTGGTGATGATGAACAAGTCAGACCCTCTGCCTCCAGTGGGACCTGTCCCCATTGCTGGCTTCACCCCCACCTCTACCACCCTGCTATTGGCTTCTTTCCTGCCTGTCCTGAATTTACTGAGGAAAACTCTGATTACACTGTGTGGGGCCTGTCTATGGCTCTCCACGCAGTAATAGCTAATAAACCAGTAAAATGTAGTAAGAAATATTCAATGCAAAAGGAGGCAAAAGAAAGGGAAAATGCAGCAAAGAATGAATGAAACAAATAATTAAAGTAACATCAAGATGGTAGGTTTAAGCACAAACATAATAATTACATTAAATATAAATTGTCAAAACACCCTAAATAAATGACAGAAATCTTCAGTTTAAATTACAAAATAAAAATGGGCAACAAAAAAACCCCAAATGCCTAATTCTGTGCTGTGAAAAAGAAACACATTTAAATATAAATACATAAATAGGCTAAAACTTAAAGTACAGAAGAAGATACAGCATGCTAATTTCAAAAGAAATCTGGGGATGCAATATTAATATCAGACTGGAAGTCCAAGGAATTCCAGACAGAATAAACCAAAGAAAACACACCAAGGCACATCACAATCAAATTGCTAAATTATAACGAAAAAGTCTTACACTGAGACAGGAAAAAAAAAAAAAAAAGCCACATTGCCTGTAGGTTAATAGCAGTAAGTCTGACTGCTCCTCATCAGAAACAACGCAAGCCAGAAGACACTTTTTTTAATCAATTAAAATACCAGGGGTGCTAAAAAGAGTCCTGAAATTTTATGTCAGGAAAAATATATGTCTAAAATCAGGTAAAATGAAGGTATTTTAAACAATGAAGAACTAAAATAATTTGTCACCAGCAGACTTGAACTTCAGGCAATATTAAAAGAGTTATTCTGGCTAAATAAATGTAATACTAGATACAATTTCAGATGTATATAAAAGAAAACAGAATAGTAGAAATGGTAAATATGTAGATAAATAGAAACTACTTTTTTTATTAATCCCTATAAACACAATTGTTTAGGGCAAAAATAATTGCTTATTTTTAAACAATAATCATTGGAAGAAAAGATAAGAATATACTGTTGACCAGGCACCATGGCACACTCCTGTAATCCCATCACTTTAGGAGGCCAAGGTGGGAGATCATGAGATCAGGAGTTCGAGACCAGCCTGGCCAATATGGTGACACCTCCTCTCTACTAAAAATACAAAAATTAGCCAGGCATGGTGGCACACACCTGTAATCCCAGCTACTAGGGAGGCTGAAGCAGGAAAATTGCTTGAACCCAGGAGGTGGAGGTTACAGTGAGCCAAGTTCGTACCACTGCTCTCCAGACTGGAAGACAGAGTGAGATTCCATTGCAAAAAAATAAAAATAAAAAATCTCCTGTACTGGAGAGAAGTTCACAGAAGTAGTAGAAGTTCATAAGTGGGTTGGATTTAGACAGTTAAAGTGAAGGGAAGAGGGGATGTTTCCAGAGAATGAGACCTCTTAGGATGGAAAGAATATGTGTCTGAGTTAGGCACAGTTTGGCTAGCTTTATTTCTATATGTAGCCAAGACTAAGTTATAAAGAGTTCCTTACTGCTCTTATTAGGAATATTTACTAAATGAAAAATACAAGACAATACACAACACATTGGCTAGATGCTAAGGATACAGTCAATGCTAACCTCAAATGTTACAAGTCCACCCTGGAAATAGGTGAGTTACAATATATTGTATTGAATGTTAGGATAGGAATTTCTATAAAAGCATATTGGAGCCTGAGCTAATTAGTCAGAAATACTTTGTCACAAGATTAATCAGAAATGTCTCTGATCAATAAAATTTACACAAAAGATGAGAGGTGAGATGTATAAAGAAAGTGAAAAAGTATTTTAGACAGAAGAACTGAATGAAAGAAACTCTGAAAATATAAATCTGCCATTAGTGGAGTGTCTTGGAGGACAGCTATGTGGAGGCAAGAGACAAGGGAGAGGAACATCTTGAATATAATGCTAAGGAGCTCTGATTTTATCCCGAAAGTCCATGTTATGATGAGACATTAGTGGTCTCATTGAGTGGACTTCGGAATGCCCTTCCTTTTTTAATCTTAATCAGTTGATTACTTTAGTTTAAAAACAAAAATCAGTAAAAACTACTTTTGTGTCAAAATTTAGCAAAGCTTTTATTTAAATAACTGAATAAGTTATTTGTGGACAGCCTATTTGACTTCTGTGCTTAACTCTAAGATGAGAAAGAGTGTTTGAAACACAATATTGTCTTTAAGCCTTAGAAAGAATTAAGTGATCCCCATTAAAGGCCATCCTTAAAGGCTGATGAAGGATTTAGAGAAGCTTGGTTTGACTGTGGGCCTAACTGGACATATGACCCTAATGGGGCATTTAATGTCTCTGGGCATCAGTTTAGTCATCAGTAAAATTAAAGATTTCAGTAAGAGCAATGATTTCAAGTGGTGTGGTTTGAACATAGCCCCCAAATTTCATATGTTAGAAACGTAATGCCAAATTTGTATGTTAATGCTAACAAGAGGTGGAGCCTTTGGGAGGTAATTAGGATTAAATATGTCATCAGGATGAGACTGCTATAATGGGATTGCAGCTTTTAAGAACAGGAAGAGAGACCTGAGCTAGCACACTTACTCTGCCTTGCCATGTGATGCTTCCTGCCATGTCATGACACAGCCGGAAGACCCTCACCAGATGCTGTCACCATGCTCTTGGACTTGTCAGCCTCCAGAATTGTGAGCTAAATAAACCTCTATTCTTTATAAATTACCCAGTCTATGATATTCTTTTATTGCAACAGAAAACAAACTAAAACACAAAGTATTCTGGAATTCACAAATTTTTTCTTCAAAAAGAAAAACAACAGCTGGAAAGATTATGTAACATTTATAAATATTTTTATTTTATATAACAAAGAAATAAACAAGAAAACAGGCAAACAAAGCAACATTAAAAAATAAATGTTATTCATTATTATCGATATCTTCTGAAAGAAAGAATATGACACCCACAATATGAATAAAATGTGTTTTATTGAAAAAGCCACTCCATTATCCTTATTTTTCTCAACATATGGTATAGAGTTGAAACTTGATCTTTCACAAGCACCAGTCTGTTGACAGGTTTGAGAATCTCTGCCTTTCCCCATTCAAGCTGCTCATTAACATTACCTGGAGAGCTTTATAAACAAAACTACCAATGTTCAGCACTAGTCTTGACCAATAACATTGACTATCTGTATGCAAGGCCCAGACATCTGCATTTTTTTCTTTCCCCTATATGATTCCAAGCTGCTCATTAACATCACCTGGGGAGCTTTATAAACAAAAATACCAATGCCCACCCCTAGTCCAGTCCAATAGCATTGACTTTCTGTATGTGAGACCCAGACATCTGCGTTTTTTCTTTCCCCTGTATGATAGCCAGAGTTAAGGAAACATTGTTCCTAACACTTCTAAAGTACCTTCAGGCAATAAGATTATGTAACATTTAACTTGTCCCAATCTTAGAACATTACATATTAGGAGTTTTCTCTCCTTCATGGGAAACCTCAGAATTACTTTCACTGGTTTATTTCATCTCTACTTATGGACAAGGACATGAAATATTTTGGGTTCTAAGTAACACTGAGTGTATTTCTCAGAACAAGATTTACATATTAAATCACAGTTCTTAATTTTATGTAAGTGTTCAAATTCTTTCTTTCTGTTTGGTTAATAGCTTTGCCAAGAACTCCAAGAGTTGTAATTTATTTCATTAAAGTAATTTTGCCCAGTAAACACCTCATCCCAACAATCAAAGGTAATTACTATCATAAAGAGACTGCTGGAGGAAAAAGTCCAGGCTAGAATTCAAATATTCACTTCTTTTTCTAATTTAAACTGTGTAAAGTGAGGTCATAGGTGAGAGAAAATCATTTTGCCCTGTTGAATAAACCAGACAGCAATACATATTTCAAAGCCAGGTTTCTTTGTTCAGAATGACATGCTCTGTTTTCTTCAGGCAGAAGTTTGGGGGATTCATAAGACAATTTTAATTAATGGGCTCACTCAACCATAAAATAAGTACATTTGTCTTGTAGTATAATAACGCATATCAGGAATCTAAGAATTATGCCAATGCTTATTTTTATTAAAAGAAAATACCACTGTTATAGGAAAACTACTTTTAAAAATGTGTGTTATTAATAGCAAAAATGTTGGCTAATATACATGATGGCTTTGAAATTTTCAGGGAGAAAACAAGAAAAGTGACTGTAACTGCGTTGACAACTGAAATTTAATCTAAATGAATCTATGCTTCTAATTTTCTTGTGATTAAAATGATCTGCTGGACTACTTTCAAAGTGTAAATCACAGATATATAACTTTTATCAGGGTTAACATTCATATGTCAGGGTTGACAATCATATATATACATTTCTCTCTCTCTCTCTCTCTCTCTCTCTCTGTCTCCCTGTGTATAGGTACACATATAAATCTGAAATTTAAAAATCAATATTAAAGCAGTATTTTTTAAAAGGTTTATACAGCCTCTCTGCAACACCCAAAATCTGAGGGAATAAACAAATAAAACTTCACTTCAGCTTATGAGCCCCAAAGTCTCGAAATCCTAAAGCCTATGTATTCATTAGATTTATAAACCAGTAAGAAAATATCTGTTAGTTGTACCAAATCACAACTAATCAGCCCAATTAAATCTTTTGGTCTGGTGGAGAAGGCAGTAGAAGGGAAGTTCATTAGCTGGTATTGTAAATCTGTGATACTCAGAGTTTTATGGCTGTGATTCACAGGCATATGTTTTACTTCATGACTCCACATTCACACACTATATTTCTGCATATATATGTATATAGAAAATTTTCAAAGTTCATTTTTTTTATTATTGTAATCTAATTTTTTAAAATGATGTTGGATTAACTACATC
>NW_012120377.1:134793-196604 GCF_000951035.1 Colobus angolensis palliatus
TTTTTTTTTTTTTTTTTTTCATTTTCTTTGTTGTTTCTGCTTTTCTGCTAAATGTTCTTTTGTGGGCTTTTTTTTTTTCTTGGCACATATCTTCAATGTCGGTAATGTGTGTATCTATTTGCTTGTATTAGCTCTTTTTCTTTCCAAACAATACACTGATTCTGGCGTTTTCTCACAGTAACATTAAACATTGGCTATATATATTGATGATTTCAAAATTAAAAGCCCCTAGAAAGAATACAGTCTTGAATATGTCAAAGATTCTTAAACATGAACCAACTACAATTCAATAAAAAAAGTCATTTGTTCTTGAATTTTCTGGGGAAGATGGTCTATACCTTTTATTAGAATCCCAAGATATTTGTAACCCTAAAATTTAAAGATGATGATTTTAAAATATATCAGTTTTAGATAAAAATTATTTATATGCTATTTAAAGTATGTTTTGTTTCCATGTACCTTTTTTATATCACAGTATTCTTAACATCATATTTCAGCAGCTGACTGTTGCCATTGCTAGATTGTACAAACGGGGGTCCCACATGTTTGGGAACACTTGAAACTGATGAACAATACCATAATTCTCCCATGTGTCCCTATCTCAAATCACCTGTTTACTGGAACAGCCAGATGTTTCTGCACTTAAGCATAAAATATACACATACAACCAACAATATGTTTGAAATGTCAGGATTTTGTTACTATGTGCACAATCAAATTAGAGTAGGGAAATGACATTTTAGTCAAAAGTATCCATAACCCTGTCTGCTTAGGCAAAATTGTCTGGCATGTATTTCTTTCAATTGCCTAATACATATCCTTCAAATATATTTCAATGGGGTCCTTCCATGGTCCTTTAGTTTTGCCATCTCAAGTTGAAAATTAAAATTTGCTCTGGTGCTTGCAGCCTACATCTGTTTCTGACTTGTACAGTTGTGAAAAGCAAGTTTAATTTCTGTTTAGGAGTCATGAGCTTTTTATCTACCATTCTTCAGTTCCTATTGAGCTCCTTGCATTCATTTAATCCACAGAACCAGGAAGCCATATTTCAATATTGGCTGATTTTTTAATCATTAGGTATGTCCAAAGATAGTAGATAGTGTTCCATAATGGATGGCACATATGTATGCTAATATATTCTTACTGAACCTACATGGAGAGAATTATGCAATCCATTAGTGTAAATTAAATTTTGCCATTGAACACAAGCTAATCTATATGAATACTTAGGAAACAAAGGTAAACAACTTTTGAAAATAAGATACTAGCTTTTTCTCCTCACAATTTTTCCAGCTCTGGCAATAAGTAAACCACAATTGAACTTGGTTATTAGATGCTTAAAATAAACTGGCAAAAAAATTATATTCTTTCTGATATTATTTACTGTTTCTAGAATTTTTAAGACCCATGGGTATTCCATACTTTCATCAGGAGAACATTTGATGAATAATACATGCTTTGCGTTTGTAGAGGACAAATTATTCTGCTAGGTTAAGTGGTTCAAGATCATGACAACTTGATAACTTACCTTTTATCATTGCCATGGTGGAAAGCATTACTGTCAATAGTAAAAATGAGTGGCTACTGCAGACATAAGGTTTATTCTGTGCTGCATAAATAATTTTATAGACTTTAAAATCTAGAAAGTGGGAAGTGTTTGTGACTGTGCCACAATAGTAAAAAATTATGAGATAGATTAGTAGGAAACATACAGAAAGAAATAACCAAAACCTATCTCTAAAAGGTGCCAAGATCTCAATAAAGATAGAAAAATATTTTTTTCACTTTTACACCAATTTCTGCTTTTCTTAATGTCTGAAACCACTTTTTATACAATTAGCACAGATGAGTCCTTTAGAAGTGGGCAAACATCAATATAAAGGTGATGATAAACAGCAAAAAAAAAAAAAGCACGGAACAAAATAAGCTGCTCTCAGTCTACCTTTTAAAACTTCATAGAAAACATGCAAAGGACTAGAGAAATTTTATCAACAGGCTTGTTAAAAGGTAGGAACATCTCTAGACGAACTGCCGCCGACACATGAACATCAAACAAATCACCAAAGCCTACCTCTAAAATTATAGCTCAGGAATATTTCCTAGTAGAGTCCTCCTTCTCTCCACCCACCACCACTGCCATGCTTCAGGTGTGGTTCTACTATTCTACTGCAGTTGATTTTATTAGTAGGCTCCTCTTGTCTCCTTGGCACCAGTTGCTTCCTTTTTCAATCTATCTTCTACAAAGCTGGAAGCTTTGTATTTTGAATTAAGGTCCTGATTTGTTGTTTTCCTCCTTAATTAGATTTCTGGTGGTTCAAAGCTGATTAAAGGATAAAATTTAAAATTCTTAACATGGTTTACAAGACACTTGACACTTTGCAATTGTGATCTGCAAATTACCCACTGTAATCTTCATCTACATGTCTGGTTATAACCCTAGATTTTGGTGAAGAGAAAATCATATTTTATGCATCCCTTCACCCCTATTACCTTGTGTAGTTCCAGAGACATAATTCATGTCACATAATTATAGGACTCAATAATTTTTAATAAAATAATGAATTTCAGGACATAAAAGTTTAAATTGATGTCTAAATAAATATCAAAATATAAAATTAAACATTTTCCTAATAAAAAACATCTCAACCATAGATTTTAAATCTGTTGGAAACAACATTAGAGAATGAGTTAGTCTGGGAAAATAGCATTTTCGGTTTCTACCTGGCTGAGAATTGCTGTATAAAGATTTAACTTCCCTGTGCCTAATTATGTTCATCCACAAAAAAGAAATACAATTTTTCAGCCTATCTAATTCTTAGGTTCTTATGAGACTCAAATGAACTAGTCTATTTAAAAGTGCTTAGTAGAAAGTTTATCAAAATTATCATTTTTTCATTTTCATGATTTAGGCAATGATTGATTCCAACTACCATCTGCTAAACATAAAAAGCCTGAACATTCCAGAAATGATCATTTGGCAATTGTTGGTATACTTGAGTGCTTAAGTAAAAACTAATAATATGTTCCATAAATAGACCCGAAAAAATTCCAGAGCATAAATTAATCAACATTTTTAGAAAGACTGAAAATAGTCTCACCTTTGTGTTTGTGTAGGAAAGTTTAGAAAGAATGCTTTCTTATTTAACTGCTTTCATAAAAAGGAAAACTGTTGTTTCTCTTGTAATATCATAATATTGCATCAAAAAATAAATAATAATAATAATAATATTGCAGCTGTGGCTCCTGCATTTACTCTGAAAACCATTTCATTAATCTCTTTTCACTACTGAATCCATAATAATGATATGCTAATTCCTTTGGTTATTTGATGAATATCCTTTACAGATTCAAATGTTGCTATGGAGAAGGTAAGGTGCAACGTGGTTTTGGATAAACCTAATGCAAATATCATAATGGATTTATTCATTGAGATGGCAATTATAATAAGCTTAAATTAATCCCTCTTTCCTTCCTCCTCCCATCTTATTTTAGGTTATATTGATCCGGCCAGTTCAGTCAATCATCAGGAAAAGTAGTCTATATGGATTGAGTACTAAATATGATGATATTTTTAGATGGAGTGACTGTATATGTTGGCATCCTTCAGTATGTCATGATTCATACTCATAATTCTGTTCATTTAAAGAGCTAGTCAAGAAAGTGCCACTGGCAGTATCACTACTGCAGTATAAATGCAGTGTTTTTTGAATTCCCTAAGGAGCACATGTCTTCAACAGTAAAAGGGAACTGTGTAAAACTGGTGACAATTCCCTTTCAATGTTGTCCAGATAGACCCCCAGAGCCCAACATGTTTGCTTCTTCACTTTCTGGGGCATGCTGTCAAGATTCTGTAGGCAGTAAAATTTATTAGAAAGAAAATGTTAAGGTGGCCCAACTTCGAGTCATCTTACTAGGTATCAGTGACTGTCACTAATTCAGAGATCACTAATCTCTGTCACTAATTCAGAGATTGGAGTTTTAAACCTTTCAGGTGATTCTAAATAAAGGAAGAAGGTAGAAACATCTTTACACTCAATTAACTATATCTACTAAAGGATATTAAAATAATGTTTCTAAAATTATTTGTAAATATTTTAAGCCATATAAATACACCATATATATTCAATATCCATATATATACTATGTTAGTATATTGTCCACTTCCTGCCACACTGTAGAATTTCTTCATTCATGAATACCTTCATTACTAAGTACCTATAAGAACACATAGAAAAATATCTTTAAATATTGCCTTCAGTGATCTCCATACCCTGCCTCATCTTCATTCTATTTTTCAACTCCTAATCAATTAGTGCTTATTCCTATCCTAGTTCCACCCAGACTCAATTGCTCATTTTACAATGGCCTCTGTCCTAAAACCAACTAAAAAGTAGAGGTCTGAAATATTAAGAATTCTAATGCTTCTGAGTAAATGACGCTCTGAACTAATCAAGACTGCTGTCATATGGCACAAGCACTGCTCATATGAGTGCATATGAGCTCATATGCACTCTTTTGACTTTAAGTTCCCTCTCTCATCCACAGCAAGAGTTCAAATTTTTGGTTTGGTTCTTGCCACATGCTTAATTACCATTTTATCCCTTTGCCTTTAAGTCTCACTCAGTTGATTCAGAACTAGTCTTCTGATGCACATGAGCCCACACCCAGGTGTAGGCTTCTAGGGAGAGAGAAAACCTAAGAAGATCTGGCCACATTTCTCTTCTTATCCTTACGGTCTACCATCATCCTGGGAATCTGAACTCTGAGCTTTGCTTTGCTCTGTTACCAGTTACATTTTCTCCACTGTGTTATTTTTTTTCTTGCATCAAAATCCTATTTTACAGGAAAGTGCTGATTTAACGTGTTATTTCGCCTTATTGCCCTGCCTTATATCTTGGTTAGGGCCAAGGTCATGGTGTACTATACCATTTTTAAAGATGTGTTATAGAAGAGTTAGGTGAAAGGTATTAGGCTAAAATTAACTGGGACATAGAAAAGACTATATATTTTATTATTCCCTTTGAATACACTACCCAGAAAAGGCAAATCTATACAGATAGAAAGCAGGTCCATGTTTTCCAAGGTCTGAGGTTTGATTGTACAAAGGAACTTTTGGGGTAACAGATGTTTTTAAACCGGATTGTTGTAATGGTTACACAACTCTATAAATTCACTACAATAATAAATGAAATGAGTTAATTTGATGTTATGCAAATTATTCCTCAATAAACCTAAAAATAAACACAAATAGCTACAAACAGGTAGATTGAGAGGTATAGGCAACACAAGATTGTCAATATATTGATAATTTTGAAACTGGTTGATGGATAATAGAGTTCAGTATACTATATATATACAAATTTTCAGAACAAAAATTTAAAAGAAATGATTTATTATGTTTATCTAGCAAACCAGAGCAATATATTTAGTATTGTACTTAGCTCTCTGCAAAGCAGGTGCTGTGAGATAGACATAGAATCACAAAGTGCTCAAATTGGATGGAACCTTAGAAAATCTTCAGGGCAAACACTTGATTTTAGATAAGGCAACTATGGATAACAGACAAGTGATTTATTCAAAGTTTTACTGTTGATGACATTTTGTGTATAAAGATCCAAGACTGTATGGGTTCATGACCACAGGATTTAATATAAAACAGCTTAAAATCCATTGGAATATACCTACTTATTACTATTATTATTTGTATAATTTTTATTTTTTTCACATTTAAATGTGAAGAAAAGAAAGGTAAAACTATTAACACACTATATTTTGTAATCACAGCAAAGACGTTTAATATAAATCTAGATGTTTTTAACTATTTTCTCCCTAATGTGGTCTCGAACTCCTGACCTCATGATCCACCCGTCTCGGCCTCCCAAAGTGCTGGGATTACAGGCTTGAGCCACCGCGCCCAGCCTATTACTATTATTATTTGTATAATTTTTATTTTTTTCACATTTAAATGTGAAGAAAAGAAAGGTAAAACTATTAACACACTATATTTTGTAATCACAGCAAAGACGTTTAATATAAATCTAGATGTTTTTAACTATTTTCTCCCTAATGTGATTTATATAGATTTCATATTAAGAGTAATTTTCAAGTAATCTCCTATTTCCCCTCATTATTCATGGAGGGTTATTAGTATCTGCTCCTAATAAAATCTCAGGACTTTTCTACTTTCAGTCTCATCAATGGGCTCCTTCCTCCACCTTAATTCCTTTGTGTTCCATTTCTATGCTTTTCTTTGATCTGACATCATATTGCACTCTTTTGACTTTAAGTTGGCAGCATATGAGTATCAAAGCTTGCACTTTGTCCATCAGCTTTTAATGTTGTTATGTTTATGCTGCCCAAAGATCCAAGTAATGAAACTCAGATTCATAATGGAAAAAAGAGTTATAAACAAAGCAAAACATGTTAATGCACAATTATTGTTTCAAAACATATGTAATTCAAATTTTGGCATGCTGACAAGACAAAACTTAGTCCAAACAATCTGGCAAATGATAGTGATGTTTCTAGCCTAATCTTTGTATATTTTATGAGTGAAAAAATATTGAAAGTTTGTGTAATAGGGTTATGGACTGAAGTAGATGAGTCACCTCAGTAGCTCTCCCCTGCCCTTGAACATGATTTTTGCATTTTGTCCTTCCTAGTTGTTCTAGTAGAGAGCCCTAATATCCCACTAGCTGCTTTGAAACTCTTTTCATCCCCTTAAATATTCCCAGGGATATTAGTACATACACTTGTAGACCTACTCTTTTCCTGAGTGACTTACAAGCTGCTTTTTTCTTTCTTCTGAGTAGGTGCTGATGAAGGCACACAAAGTTGAGAATAGCAAATATTTGGACACAATTCAATAATCAAACGATGAAGAGAAACCACCTTATTAAATGTTGTAATTTTTAAAATTACCTCGATATTCTTTCCTTGGTTTTACTTTATTTTTTCCACTTATCTAATTTAATGATGTATTAGAGATCAATTTATCTTTTAGCAATAGTTTTTAAGAGGTAATATAATGACATGGTAAACAAACACTTAAATAGTGCAAAGGTATACAATAAAAATTAAATGTTCTTCCTAGTCTAGATCTCAAGTCCTATTTCCCAGAGACAATACCTATTACTAGTTTGTGTTTATATTTGAAAAAACTAATAATAGTAATAATTAAGTATATTACAATGGATTTTGAGCTCTTTTCATTAGAATATTCAGATCAAAAGTTATTTTCAACAGTTGCATCTATTATATAAAAGTAACTGTCTTTTAAACAATTATTCTCTTATTATGGGCAACTAGGTCCCTTCCTTCCTTCCTTCCTTCCTTCCTTCCTTCCTTCCTTCCTTCCTTCCTTATCTCTCTCCCTCCCTTTGTTTGATGTTATTTTTATTATTACAACAATATCACAATAAATAATATATGTGAATATATCCCCAGGGTGAATTGTAGACAATGGAGTTGATAAGTAAAGGATTTGTAAATTTGTTGAATTCTGTATCTAATGCAAAACTGCCTTCCAAAAGGGCTATACATATTTATATTTCACTCCTGTTAGTAGTGTGTAAGAGATCTATTTTTCCTAAACACTTAACAATATTAATAAACATGACATATAGATTTTCCATTCAAATGTAATGACAAATTTAAGATTTTAAGGATTTGGGTTGTTTTGTCTTGCAAAAATCATCAATTTCTCTTTCAATTAAGTGAGGTCTTGTTTTTAAAAGGTTATACCAGAACTTCTGCTCCTGTCTTGACCGGAGGCACTAATAGCAGACTACAGCTGCCTCCGAGAACAAATAGGAAAGCTAAACAAAATACAAAAACCATTATTCCAATATAAGTAATCACTACTGAGACAATGAGGACTGACTGGAAAGGCAAAGGTTCCAGAGACGGAAGAAGCTCAGAGAGGGGAGATGTCTCCTCAGCCACTCTCACCCTGGGACATTTGCTGATTCTTGGCATGAGCAGCACAGGCAAAACCCACGTATTACATGTGTTGAGAAACCAAGACAGCTTTGACAGAGACACAGGAGACTTCAAGTACACGACCGATTCTCCTCTTAGGAAATTTCATGATTCTGGACCTGAAAAGGAAAGAAAACTAAAATCATAAATGGAAAACGTCTAAAAATAGGGCAAATATCACAAGACAAAGATCAGCATTTGAGACCAGTTAGGGAGAGGTGGTGCAGAATATACAGGCTTTTAGCTGAAAAACCTAAAGGGCCAGAAATGAACCAGAGTTGGATTGAACTGCCATGTAGGAATGACATAGTGGTTTTTATACAGAGACTGTATTACATTTACATTTTGATTATAGGGTAATTGAATGCTTTGCAGTATTTAAATCTTTCTAAGCTTCTGTTATATCTTTCAACACAACTTAAAAATTCCTCCACATCTGTATATACTTTAGTTTATTTCTAGATATTTTCTAGTGTTTATTGCTTGTAATTACTTTTCTTTCACTATATTCATTGATTTATTTATATTTAATTTTCTATTGAGGTATAACATACATGCAGAAAAGTCAAAAGCTCTTAAGTTTATGTATTTTAACACACAGTACTGGAACAATGGGATAATCTATATCCAAAAAAAAAAAAGAACCAAGATCCATATCTCATTTCGTATACAAAATTCAACTCAAAATTGCCCATAGACTTAAAGCTGTAAAACATAAAACTGTAAGACTTCTAGAAGAAAGCCTTGAGTTAGGCAAAGATTTCTAAGATATGACAATAGCACAATGCAATAAAGAACAAATTTGTAAGCTAGACTTAATTAAAATTTAAAACGTCTTTGAAAAAGATCGTGAGAAGAATAGGAAGACAAGCCACAACTGAAAGAAAAATATTTGCAAAGTATATCTGATAAGAGTCTTTATCCAGAATATATAAGAACTCTCAAAACTCAGCAGTAGGAAAACAACCCAATTTTTAAAAATGGGCACAAGATGTGAACAGATGCTTCACTAAAGAAGATATAGGGATGGCAGATAACCACATGAAAAGATGCTTATCATTAGTAATTAGAAAAATGAAAATTAAAACCAGAACAATACCATTATATACTATTAAAATGGTTACAATTTAAAAGGCTGATGATACCAAGTGTTGGCAAAGCTGTGGAGGAACTGAACACTGCTGGTGATACCTAATAAACTATAAATATTTCAAGATTATACATATGTCAATAAACTGATATAAAATAAACTATAAATATTTCAAGATTATAATTTGATAAGTTTTGACATATGTATATACCCATCTAAAACTATCACCACAACCAAGATAATGAACATACTAATCATCTCCTGAAGTTTTCTAATGCCCCTTGGCAATCCTTTCTAACAGCTCCTCCTCCTGCACATCTCTGGGCAACCACTGATCTTTCTATCACTGTAGATTACTTTGCATTTTCTAGCTTTTTATAAAACAGAATCATAATACATACTTTTTCTTGGCCTGGTTTCTTTTACCCACATAATCATTTTTAGATTCATTCACATTTTTGCATATACCTATGATTCATTTCTTTTTATTCCTAAGTAGTATTTCACTGTGGCTGTGCCACACTTTGTTCATGATTTATCTGTTGATGGACATTTGGGTTGTTTCCAGTTTTAGGCTATGACAAATAAAGCTAGTATGAATATTCCTGTGCCAGTCTTTATATGAATGCACATTTTCATTTATCTGGAGCAAGTACTTACAGTGGAATGGATGGATCATACACCTAATATATAATTTATCCATCCCATTATAATTTTGAAATATCTGCAGTTTATCGTATAACAGTTATGTCCCAAGAGCTGTTAAAATATTAAAATAATGAATTCCTGCCCCCTCAAAATATTAAATTTATAGATTGATATATTTTTACACATATGAAAATCTGTGTAACACCACCTGGATACAAACACAGACTATGAAGATCCCCAGAAACTTGCTCATACTTTTTTCTAGTCAATTCATATGCCACAGTCAATAATTATTCCTACTTTTCGAGTTCTTGAGCTTTATACAAAGGGAATCACATGATATGTGCTCATCTTCCTTTTATGTTTATATGTGTATCAGCAGTTTGCTGTTTTCCATTGTATTTTATTATATGTATTCATTTTACTGTAGATGGGCATTTGAGTTGTTGTCAGATTTTTGGCTATTTTGAGTAAGGCTGCTAAGAATATTCTTGCATATATCATTTGGTACACAATAGCACTCCTTTCCTTGAAGTTTGACCACTGGGTCATAGAGCAGGAATTTGTTCAGCCTTAGTAGATATTGACACGTAGCATTTGGAAGTGTAACGATTTACATGCCCAGTAATTCTTCTTGTTGTATATCATTTCCAATTTTAGGAGTTTTAAAATTTATCTTTTTATCTTAGCAATTATTACAGTGCCATCAAAACGTGTTTTTAATTTTTATTTCCCTGTTAGGTAATGATGCCAAACATCTATTAACATGTTTGGCAATTGTGGATATCTTCTTTTGTGTGCAATTATGTCAACATTTTAAAATTTGGGCTGTATATATTCTTCTTCATAATGTAAAAGAGTTTTATTGCATGTATCAGCAGTTTGTTCATTTGTATAGTTGAATAATAATTCCATTGAAATAATATATCACAACTTATCCAACAATGTATTTTTACTATTCAGTAAAATCTATTCCATACTGATTAATACAACATTAATCTTATCATTTTGTACCTATGATTATTTCCCTGTCACACATCTAATGCTTGTGTATTTGTGTTTTTTCCTTTTATTCTTGATATTAGCTAATAATCTGTTTTTTGGCTTCCTTGATTTTAAGCATTAATCTTTGATATGTACTTTAATATTATTATTTTTCTCTTTTATTATTTATTGTTTTCTATCCTTATCCCATAAGGGATAAATTTCTTACATTTATTTTTCTTGGTTGTACTATATTTTGTTTTTCATCTCTTAGTTTTATTCATTCATTCATCCAGTACCACATATTGATGCCTCTATATGTTAAATGCTTCTGGAAACTAAAAATATAGCACTGAACAAATAGACAAAAATCCCTGCTCTCATTAAGCTGACATTTCAGTGAAATATTTTTAAATTAAATGCTTACATAATTTTATTTTTTTAAAAAAATCTTGATGGTATTAATTTTCCTCTAAGCATGAATTAACTGAACCCCAAAGGTTCTGATATATAATGCTTGTATTACTATTGGTTTTAAAATACATTATAAATTTCATTTTTATTTTTCTCACTTACCTTAGACTCATTTAGGAGAGAGTCACGTGTTGTTTACCCTTCAAGAGGCATGAGATTTTGTTTACATGTTTATTGTTAATATTGATGTTTAATTCAATGTGATCAGAACATAAGTCCATACTTTTTCTACTTTTTTAAATGAGGATTTAAAACTCAAGTTTTTATAATTTTTCAAATATTCTACGGACACATTAAAGAGAAAGGCATTCTTCACTTTCAAGAATATATACTTAATATATAGCTATTAGATGCTCATTAATAATTATGTTTTTGTAGATCTTAATATTATTTACTTATATTTTTCTATTGAACCTGACTTTGATCAAACACATGTTCCACTTATTTATCCTTTTTCTACTATTATTTTCCCATAAAGATATTTATAGCACACTAATTTCTTACGAAGACTAACTTTCATTGTTCAATGTAACATTTTGTTTGTAAAATGGTCTTCTTTGTATCCTTAATGCTTTAAGACTTAAATTAAAATTGGTCTCATATTAATTATGCATTTCCTAAAAAATAGTTTTACCTTCTCTTGTTTTTGCCTATTCATTTATTTTCAACCTAAGTCACTTGCTTTATGTATACTGCATTATTTGTTTAAATACAATGAAATTCTGTTGTAACACGATGTTTAATTACATTTATTGAGTTGACAGATATATTTAAGTCTTGCTTCTGTTATCTTATTTAATGTTACACTTTCATGTTATGTTTTTATTTTTAATGTTCTTTTCTTTTTAATGTTTGTATGGCTTACGGTATTTTTATATTGTTTTATATTATCTATGCTTTCTTTCAGAAATAATCAGTGGTTTTCATAATTTGTTTTTATTTGTATGGGTTCTTCCACTATGACTTTATTAAAGTAGCTTACAAATTGATTCATTTATATTAAAACAGGGTTTATTGTCCTCTCATTTCCCACTCTGAGAATATGGAAAGAGTATTCACGAACTTCTTACAACTTTCTGTGCCCATCCTCTATATCCCAAATTTTGATCTCTATATTGTAAGTCCTACAATACGAAGATTTACAGATATCCTGGCCAATCATTAAAATTTTTTCAGTAATTTTTCTCAGTTTTACAAGAAACTTCATTCTTCTAAACTTAGTTCAACAGACTGTGTTGGCCATTTTCTCTACCACGATTTCTTCATTCATCTATTTGTCAGAATAATTTCCTCTTGAGGTTGCTTTTCAAAAAGAAAATGTGTGTCACAGACCCTTATTTCTTTTCTATTTGAAAATATCTGTACATTACCACTTTCTGAGCCATCTTTTTGCAGGAGAATATATGGAGTAAAGTTAGAGGAAACACACTTGGCAACTGGTGTGTTAGATCCAGTTGTCATAAAGCATTTCTCAGATTTTGTGCAGCTTATATTGCCTTACTGCATCTTTAGTCACAACGACAAGGAGGCTGTGGGGTTACCAAAAAATCTCTGCATTTCACTGCCTTTTGTGAGGTGATCTAACAGTTATTTATCTTCCTTTACTGAGACTGGCAGATGCAGAGCTTCCTGCAAAGATGTCAAATCATGTCTCCTCTTGTTCTGCCCTGCCTTCCAGCTATTGTGCTTTAGTTTCAAGGCACAAGTCATACTTGTGACTTCCAAACGTGTCACCAATTTCTGAGAATCACAAATGCAGCTTGATTGTCTCTGTGCCCTGTTGCCTCATATCCTCTTGATATTTGATCTAAATTTTATTTTTTGAATTGACTATTGGAATTGTAGCAGTTGCCTAATTTCATTGAAAATTGAGTAGTCTTAGTAGTTTTCAGCTGGTTTCAGAAGAGAGTCGGGTAGAAATGGCCTTAATTTACCATTTTTGTCTGGAAGTCTCCAAATTATTTCTTAACTGAGTTATATCACAGAAAGATAGTTGCTTGGGAATAATTTAATCACATACTTTATATAAACTAGTAACTGAATTTTCTTTGGGGTTAAGTTAAACATTATAATTACTTGAAAGCACAACATACCAATTTCAGTATAGCTTTGATAACTTGAGCCTTTTCGTAGAGGGTAAGTGCTATTTAGCCTAAGAAAAGATCTGTTCAGTTTGGCTGTCTTATTTTGTTTTCAGTCTACTCTGTCTTCTTAAAGACCTGACCACCCTCTTGTGCATTTCAGAGGACTCAGAGATTCTGTACTTTCAGTAAATCGGTGTCCAACCCAGGGGTCAAAAACACAGTGCCTATAAGGGCCAGAAAGAAAATGTAAATGTGAAGTGGAAGAAGGCTGGGGAGAGACAGGGACATGCAGTGATAAAATGCAGCCTGCGGACCACAGCTAAATGACGTGGCTGCGCTGCATTCAGCCCCACCTGATTGCTGGCAGGTAGGGAATCAGGCACACAACTACCAGATTTCCAGCTTTTCCCACTGCACATGAAAATGTGAATTCTGCCAGTTTTAAAATGTTGGCCAAATGTGTTTTTCAAACGCTATGTAGGAGACAAGATGCTATTATGGACCAGAAAATTGGCCTGAAGGGTATTTGTGTCCCTTCTTGTTGTTGCTATTTCTGTTGGGGATTTGGTCCCTCCTCTGCAAACCCTTATACACCTTTCCCATACTCTTTCTTACTGCTTTCTTCTATGCTCTCTCCTTAGACTCAGGCCTTGGGACTCGCTTCTTAATCTTCCATCTTCTTTTATTCAGATGTATTTTCTCATGCTCTCATAATACTTCCCATGATAAATAATTTTTGCCTCTAAGCATTCAAAGAGATCTTGCACTATGCACACTCCAGAGATGTTTTTGTAATTGCTGCTCTTTCCTGAACACTTTCAGATTCCCTAGGGCTCCCATCTGCTATCACAATAAAAATTATGTCCAAGCGAGATTCCTTCCTTCATCACTCTGGTCATGAAGAAGAGAGCTAAGCATTTCTAACTGTAACACCATCGTTTTGTATGAATCTTAACTACTTGTCTTGACATGCAGACAATAGCAGCAGGGAGGACCACGAAAAAGTTCTGTCAATAATTGTTTGAGTTTCTGCTACTACTTTCTTTAAAAACAAGACAAAACAAAACAAATGTTTGTTTCTTGAGCTCCAAATATGTATACATAGCATTTTATCCTCTAATGCTTACTATATGTATTAAGATACATGTCAATTTAATTATTTATATAGTAGGCTTTCTATTTATAAGAAGGCTTTCTTGATTTGAGAGCAAAGTTTACATTTTTCTCAGCAATCATGATTTTATATGATTAACTTTGAGAATTAAAAAGTCATATGACATTCAGAAAAATATAAGGCATATAAAATTAGAAATTCAATTACTTAGAGAATAGAGATTTCAATTTGTAGATTATTTGAACCTTTTGATATTTCTTCATGTCAGTGCAGTTCATTTTCCAGTTCTTTAATTAATTGCTAATATTTTCACCAGAAAAGCTGTAGCAAAATGAGACACCATATTTCCCATTGAGATCCTAGAAATAGTGAAGACTTTTTATAAAAATACACTCTCCAGTTCCCTGACAAAAATTGAGTAAACAGGGAGTAAGGATATATTTTGTTTACCTAAGGGCTATTGAGGAGAAAAAAATAACTTGAGGACTATCTCACTTCTAATTGATATGGTAGTGCCAGTGGTACTTTTTCTATGACAAAAACATCCTATTGCCAGGCTACAAAGATTACCCTTAATATCTTTCCTCTTTGCTTTTCTTTCCACTGATTTTCTGGCATTTAGACTGGGGATACACTGTATATGCAATATATATATATATATATATATAGTACTAATATTTTCATTCTGACTTTTCATTTATTATATATGACTTGCATAAAAACAAATGCCACCTAATTTTGTTTCATTTTAGTCCACATGGACAAAAAGATTCATTGAAAACGGTTGACAGACAAGGGAAAAAATGTTTCAGCTACTATTCAAATTAACAATTGCAGCAACATATAAGTGATTATAGCATACAATAAGTGAAATAAAGAACAGCAATATTATAAAGGACAGGTGAGAAAAGTTAGAATTACTCTGTTACAAGGTACCTGCATTACCCACAAAACCAGGATAGTATCATTTGAAAGTAGACTTTGGCCGGGCGCGGTGACTCATGCCTGTAATCCCAGCACTTTCTGAGGCCAAGATGGGCAGATCACGAGGTCAGGAGATTGAGACCATCCTGGCTAAAATGGTGAAACCCCGTCTCTACTAAAAATACAAAATATTAGCCGGGCGTGGTGGCAGGCGCCTGTAGTGCCAGCTACTTGAGAGGCTGAGGCAGGAGAATGGTGTGAATCTGGGAGGCGGAGCTTGCAGTGAGCCGAGATTGCGTCACTGCACTCCAGCCTGGGCGACAGAGCAAGACTGTCTCAAAAAAAAAAAAAAAAGAAAGAAAGAAAGAAGAAAGTAGACTTAGATTAGCTACGAATACACATTGCAAACTCTAGGGTAACTGCTAAAGACATTTTAAAAAGAAGTGTCATTGATATACTAGAGGAAGGAAGAAAATGTAATCACATAAAATGCCCGATTAAAAGTAGAGAATGTAGAAAAATAAAGAAATTAAAAACAAAAACAAAAACAAAAACACAAGCATGGTATATAAAAATCCAATTATATCAATACTTGTTTTAAATATGTGTGGTGCAAATACACCATTTAAAAGACAAAGACTGTCAGTGGATTAAAAAGAAGACTCAGTGATATATGGTCTACAATCAGTCCATTTTAAACATATAAGAACAGACAGAATAAAAATAAAGAGGTGGATTAAAAAATACCATGCTAATATAAATCAAAACAATGCTGGATAAGCTATATTTATTTCAGAAAGAGCAGATCTCAGAACAAAAAATAATTATTAAGGATAAAAAGGGGCAGTACATAATAATAATGGGGTCAATTCTCCAAGAAGATGTCTTTAATATGTATACACATAGCAACACAACATCAAAATACATGTAGCAAAAACTATAGAACTTCAAGGAGAAATAAAAAAATTTACTTATAGTTGAAGTTATAAACACATGTATTATATATCAATAATTGATATATTCAGCAGGCAGAAAATCAGTAAGGACATAGTTGAACTGAACAGTGCCAGTAATAAATTGGATCTAATCAACCTTTTTATGATACTTCAGTAACAAAATACATATTCTTCTCAAGTTCGTATGGAATGTTCACTAAGACCACATCCTGGGTGACAAAACACACCTTAACAAACTTAAAATAATAGAAATCATACAGTGTATGCTTTTAGACCACAATGAAATTACACTAGAAATCAATAACAGAAATATAGCTGGAAAACTCAAGGCATACAGAAATTAAACAAACACATAAAAGTTGAAGAATTCTCAAGATAAATTTAAAAATGTTTTGAACTAACTAGAAATGAAAATACAGTGCATAAAATCTAAGTAGATAAATTCTCTTCTGCAGATTATCTGAATGAACAAATAAAATAAAATCAATGAAAGTTTTGAAAGACACACATTAATAATCTCACCCAACATAAATAGATATTATTGAGTCCATAGCTATCAGTGATATGAAATCAATCATTAATAACCTTTCAAAATAGAAAGTACTGGGCCCAGATGATTTCACTGGCAAATTCGATCAAATATTTAAGGAAAATTCTCTATGATATAATGATCTATGATATTTCTCTACAATATTTTCCAGAATATGGAAGCAAGAGAATACTTCTTGACTATTCAGCATTACCCCAATATCCAGTCTTGCACTACCCTGATATCAAAACTAAGTACTAACATTGCAAGAAATAAAAACTACAATTTCTATCATAAGCATGGGTGCAAAATCTTCAACAAATATTAGAAAATCAAATATAACAATGTATAAAATGAATGATACACTGTGCTCTAGTAGGATTTATTCCAGGTATGCAAGCCTGGTTCACAATTTGAAAATCAATATAATCTATTACAACTATAACCCAATTAAAAAATCATCTGATTATATCAATAGATTCAGAAAAAGTATTTGACAAAACCCAATACTTGTTCATGATAAAAAAACTCTCAGCACACTAGGAATAGAAGGGAACTTACTTAAATTAATAAATAACATCTACAAAAAATCTTACAGCTTATGTCCTACTTAATGGTAAGAAACCGGCTGTTTTCACCCTGCTATGGTCTAAATGTTTGTTCCCCTACAAAACTCATATGTTGAAATCTTAACCCCCAACTTGATGGTATTAGATGAGGCCTTTGGGTGGTGATTAGGTTATGAGGGCAAATTCTCATGAAAGGTATTAATGCCCTCATAGAAGACACCAGAGTGCCTATGGCAGGTGGCTCATACCTGTTATCTCAGCAGTTTGGGAGGCTGAGGTGGGAGGATCACTTGAGTTCATGAGTTCAATACCAACCTGGGTAGCAAAGCAAGACCCTGTCTTTACGAAAATGAGTTAACTGGCAAATCGTTTAAAAAAAATTAGCTAGGTGTAGTGGCATGTGCCTGTGGTCTTAGTTTCTTGGGAGACTGAGACAGGAGAATCACTTGAGCCCAGAAGCCAGAGGCTGCAGTGAGCTAAGATCATGACCCTGCACTCAAGCCTGGGGGAAAAAAAGCAAGAGCCAGATCTTGTCTTAAAAAAAAAGAAAAACAATAAATAAAAGCCAAGAGAGATCCCTCACTTCTTCTACCATGTGAAGAAGAGTAAGAAGGCACCATCCAGAACTGTGCCCAGATACCAGATACAAAATAGACCTTGATCTTATGTGGAATAAATGTTTGTTGCTTATAAACCATCCAGCTTATAATATTGTTATAGAACCCCAAACATACTAAGACATCTGGAACATTGTGAAATATATATATATATTTGGTCTTTGACCTCATTTCCTGACATATAGCTCCTAAAACCCTAAAACTCTCCAAAGTAATGAACTTTTTCCGTATGCTAATAACATAACTGGTGTCTGGAGGCCGTATTTGCTTCAGGATGGGAGCTAGTCACAAGAAAGACCAAGGCATGATTAGAGGATTGAGACATTCACTGCCATCCCCCAACCTCTTGAGAAGGTTGAGCTAATCACCAATGGCCAATAATATAATCAATCATGACTATATAATGAAGCTTTCATAAACACTAACAAACAAAAAACCTGGACTTGGATGAGCTTCTAAATAGCTGAGCATAAGGAGGTGCCTAGAGGGTGCCATGCTCAGAAAGAGCACGGAATTTCTGCACCCCTTCCCACATGCCTTGACCCTTGCCCTATGCATCTCTTCCTACCAGCTGTTTATCTGTATTATGTGTAATCCTTTATAATAAATGAATACATGTAGCAATGTGTTTCCCTGAGTTTAGTGAACCACTCTAGCAAATTAATAGAAGCTGAGGACCGGATTGTGGAAACTCCAGTTTATAGTTAATTGGTCAGAAGCATAGGTCACAACCTATGCTTGCAACTGGCATCTGAAGTTGGGAACACTCTTGTGGGACAGAGCCTCAACCTGGGGGGTTGCCGATTTGGCAGTTTCTAACAAAGCTAAACATAGTCCAAATGTGCAATCCAGCAATCAGCATTAGATATTTATCCAAATGAGGTGAAAATTCATGTCCACACAAAATTTGCACACAATGTTTACAGGCACATAATTTGTTATCCCAACTGGAAGCAACCAAGGTACTCAATAGGTGAAGGAAAGAATAAGTAAATTAGTACATCCATACAATGGAATATTACTGCATGATGAAGGAAATGAGCTATCAAGCCATAAAGAGACATAAAGAAACTTTAAATATATATTGTTAAGTGAAATAAGTTAGTCTGAAAAGGCCACATACTATATAATTTCAACCACGTGACACTCTGAAAAAGCAAAATTATAGATGGTAAAAAGATCAGTGGTTGCCAGGTGTCTGGGCAGAGTGGGAAGAATAATGTATAGGTGAGGCATAGGCCATTTTTAGGGCAGTGAAATTACTATACATGATATTGTAATGGTGGATATAGGCACCACCATTTGTTATGGCATATACTAGGCATTTGTTAAAACCTACAGAACTGTATAACACAGAATTAACCTTAATGTAAACTATGGACTAGACTTAGTAATAATGTACCTATATTCAACCATTAATTGTAACAAATGTACCAACTAACTCAAGTAGTAATAATAGGGAAAATCATGTGGACAAGAGAGGGTATGTGAGTTCTCTCTATGCTATTTGCTTAGCTTTTCTAAAAATCTAAAACTGTTCTTAGCTTTTCTAAAAATCTGAAACTTTAAAATAAAGTGTAAAAAATATCCAGAACACTTGTTTTAATGTTGTTTCTCCTACAGTGCTCTTAATTCATGTAAATTTCTTAATTCATGTAAATCCTATCACCTACTCAATTGCACAAGCTAGAAAATTATACATCATACATTATCCTTGACACCTCTCCCTCCACTAATCCCTGTGTCCAATGTAGTACCTTATTTCCATCCATTGTGCTTCCTAAATATCTTCTAAATCCACATTTTTCTCTCCATGTCCATACCCACCTCCATCACCCTATGGCCATGCTGGGACAAGTTTCTTACACCCTCTATTCTCTCATTTGCACAATGCCTATGTAGCAGTCTTTTCAAAATATAAATCATGTCATTCTCTTCACTCAAACCATTCAATGACATTCCAGTTCCCTGTAGGAAGACAGAGATTAAAAGCACTCATGCATGGTCTGGTTTATATGTAACTGTCAGCCTCATCTCTTGCTACACATTTTCTTGATCTTCATTTAGCTTTCTTATAGCCTTGTATTTATTCTTTTTCCCATTACAGGAATATTGCATATGTTGCTGAGTCCAATAAGACACTTCTTTTGCCTGACATTTAAATGTTATGCACAAGTGCTATTTACTTGGGAACTCTACATTGATTTAGCTGACAGTATTCAGTTCTCCAGTGAACCACTGGAGAACTGGAGACAAGTACTGACTACTTTTCTTTGCAGCATTTGTCTTCATTTCTATTTTAAATTCATGTGTTTATTTGAATACTTTGTGCTTCCAGCTCTATAGTGTATGTTCCATGAGTGTAGGTGATATGATTTGAATGTTTACTTCTTCCAAATCTCATGTTGAAATTTAATCCTCAATGTTGAAGGTGGGGCCTGATGGGAGGTATTGGATCATGGGGGCTTATCCCTCATGAATGGCTTAGTACCATTCCCTTCATAATAAATGAGTTATCGCTCTGTTAGTTCAGATGATAGCTGGTTGTTTAAAAGAGTGTGGCAACTTTCCTCTCTGTCTCTTGCTCCTGTGATCACCATGTGACAAGCCTGCTCCTGCTTCACCTTCCACAATTGTAAATTTCCTGAGGTCCTCATCAGAAGCTGAGCAGATATTGGTACTATGCTTATACAGCCTGCAGAACTGTGAGACGATTGAACCTCTTTTCTTTATAAGTTATGCAGCCTCAGTTATTTCTTCATAGCAATGCAAAAGCAGACTAACATAGTAGGGATCATCAATATTTTTCCCTGCTATTCTTTCTTCATTATCTTTTGCTATTGTCTGGTATAAAATAAAAAACTCCAAGGATGGTTCAACATACACAAATAAATCAATGTAATGCATCATATCAACAGAATAAAGGACAAAAACAATAAGATCATTTCAATTGACAATGAAAAAGAATTTGATAAATTTCAACATCCTTTCATGATTAAAACAAAAAACTCTCCAAAAACTGGGGTTAGAAGGAACATACCTCAAGAATATAAAATCTGTATACAACAGATCTACGGCTGGTATCATAATGAATGGGGAAAAGCTTTTCTTCTAAGATCTGGAAGATAATAAGGATGTCCACTTTCACTGCTGTTATCAATGTAGTACTGGAAGTTCTAGTTAGAGCAATCAGACGAGAAAAAAATAAAGAGCATCTACATTGGAAAGGAAGAAGTCAAATTAATTTTGTTTGCAGATGATATGATCATATATTTGGAAAAAACTAAAGACTCCACAGGAAAATTATTAGAACTAAAAAACAAATTCAGTGAAGTAGAAGGATACAAAATCAACACAAAAAAATTAGTAGCATTTCTGTATGCCAATAGCCAACAATATGAAAAAGATATTTAAAAACTAATCTCATTTATAATAGCCACACATAAAGTTAAATACCTAGGGATTAACTTAACCAATAAGTGAAAGATTACTGTAATGAATATTACAAGACATTGATGAAAGAAATTGAAAAGTACACAAAAAATGAGAAGATATTCTATGTTCATGGATTGAAATAACCAACATAATTGAAATGTTCATACTACCCAAAGCAATCTACAGATTCAATGCAATCTTTATCAAAATACCAATGACATTCTTCATAGAAATAGAAGGAACAAATCCGAAAATTTATATGGAATCAGAAACGACCCAGAGTAGCCAAAGCTATCCTGATCAAAAAGAGCAAAACTAGAGGAATCATATTATCTAACTTCAAACTATACCATAGAGTTATAGTAACCCAAAGAGCATAAAAACAGTCATATAGACCAATGGAACAAAATAAGAAGTCAGAACTGAATCCACACACCTACAGTTAACTCATTTTTGACAAAGGTGCCAAGAACATACATTGGGGAAAGGACGGTCTCTTCAATAAATGGTGCAGAGAAAATTGGATATTCATACACAGAAGAATGAAACTAAATCCCTTTCACCATATACAAAAATCAAATAAAAATGGATTACAGACTTAAATCTAATACCATAAACTATGGAACTACTGTAAGAAAACATTGGAGAAAGCCTCCAGGACATTGGTCTGGGCAAAAGTTTCCTGAATAATACCCCACGAGCACAGGCAACCAAAGCAAAACATGGACAAATGGGATTACATCAAGTTAAAAAGCTTCTGCACAGTAAAGGTTACAATCAACAAAGTGAAGAGACAACCCACAGAATGGGAGAAAATATTTGCAAACTACCCATCTGACAAGGGATTAATAACCAGAACATATAGTGAGTTAAAATAATTCTATAAGAAAAAAACCTAATAATCCGACCAAAATAATGGGCAAAAGCTTTGAATACATGTCTCTCAAAAGAAGAGATACAAATGGCAAACAGGCATATGAAAAGGTGCTCAACATCACTGATCATCAGAGAAATGCAAATCAAAGCTACAATGAGATATCATCTCATCCCAGTTAAAATGGCTCATATCCAAAAGACAGGCAATAACAAATACTAGTGGGAATGTGGAGAAAAAGGAACCTTTTACACTATTGGTGGGAATATAAATTAGTAAAACCACTATGGAGAACAGTTTAAAGGGTCTTCAAAAAACTAAAAATGAGCTGCCACATTATCCAGCAATCCTATTGTTGGGTTATACTCAAGAGAAAATAAATCAGTATATCAAAGAAATATATTTGGTCCTATATTTGTTGCAACACTGTTCACAATTTTGCAAGTCAAGATTTGGAAGCAACCTAAATGTCCATCAACAGATGAATGGATAAAGAAAATGTGGTGCATATACACAATAGCGTACTATTCAGATATAAAAAAGAATGAGATATTGTCATTTGCAACAGCAATGATAGAACTGAAGATCATTATGTTGAGTGAAATGAGCCATGCACAAAAAGGCATACATCACATGTTCTCACTTATTCATGGGATCTAAAAATTAAAACAATTGAACTCAGAGAGTAAAACCATGATTACCAGAGGCTGGGAAGGATAGTGGGGGGCTAGGAGAGGGAAGGGGAGAGGATTAATGGGTACAAAAAAACAGAAAGAATGAATAAGACCTAATATTTGACATCACAACAGGGTAACTCTAGTCAATAATAATTTAATTGTACATTTTGAAATTAGTAAAGGTCAGTTGTGGTGGCTCACGCCTATAATCCCAGCACTTTGGAAGGCCAAGGCTGGCGGATCACCTGAGGTAGGGAGTTAGAAACCAGCCTGACCAACATGGAGAAACCTTGTCTCTGCTTAAAATACAAAAAATTAGCCAGGCATGGTAGTGTATGCCTGTAATCCCAGCTACTCGGGAGGCTGTGGTAGGAGAATCACTTGAACTCGGGAGGCAGAGGTTGTGGTGAACCAAGATTGCGCCATTGTACTCCAACCTGGGCAACAAGAGTGAAATTCCATCCCCCCCCACAAAAAAAAAGAAAGAACAAGAACTAGAAATGTGTAAAAGAGTATAATTGGATTGTTTGTAACACAAAGGATAAATGCTAGAGGAAATGCATCCCCCATTCTCCATGGTGTCATTGTTTCACATTGCATACCTGCATCAAAACATCTCCTGTACCTCATAAATTTATATGCCTACTATATACCCACAAAAACTAAAAGTTACAAATTTTAAAAATCAATACTTTATTGAATGAATAAAATAATGAACAAGTAAATGAAGGACTGAGTTTCAATGTGTTCTGTGAACCAATCATACTATTGGCAAAAGGCAGAAGGGTAGACCTCAAGACAGGAGATCTAGGAGCACATTTTACCAATAAGAAGAGCCCCTATTTATTATTTTCCTTTAGAAAACCGAGTAGTCATATTTAGGTAACAGACATTTTTTTTTTTTTTTTACTTGTAAGCTGTGATTTCTATCAAATTATCGTTGCTATTCAATTAAGTCAGCTACAGCTGTTCAGTCTTTTGTTGTAGTGTGCTAAATTAAAAGAGAGTGTGGCCAATGACTATTACAGCGCAAGGTAGCTATTACAGCCCAGCAAGGAGGAGACGGTGTTCAAGTTCTTATTTGTAATCAGGGAAACAATAAAGGGCCTAAGAAGGGTAAGGACAATTATGTGATACAGACGAGTAGCTCACAAGGGAACAATTAAGAAGTAGTCCCCAGATGAGACATTTTTATCCCCAAAATACTAAGGGAAGGTGAAAGATATGAGAATGGTTAAATTTGGGTAACATGACATAGTAAGCAAATTTTGCTGAAAATAAGGACCTCCCTTTTCTCCTCACGCTCAGTTAATAACCTTCCCTCTTAGCTTACCCAGAAAAGTGAAATACAATTATGTGGGCTTTGAGATACGTGAAGTCTCTAGCCAATCAGGTCAGTGGGTAACATGGGAAATTATAGGTCAGGTGGATATAAAATGTGTGCAGAAATGAAGGCTAAGCTGTCCTGCAAGGGTATCTAGAGAGTTGTCTGGGCACCGCTTATGCTGTGTCACTGCCATTTATTGTATGTTGCAAATCTACAACACTTTCTCTAGCACTTAAAAAAATGTGCAGTAAGCCCTTATAGCAGTATGATCTTAAAGAAAGCTACGCTTTTAATAAATAATTATGAATTTCTGTGCATGAAGAAAGTGAATGATAAATGTGCAATTTACAATAAGTGGTTGTCTTTATTTACCACTCACCTTGAAGACCATGGTTAAACCATGTTAAAAGCAGAATGGATAATTCTACTAACAAAACATTTACTTCAAATGTTATTTGTGTATTAAACAGACGTTAAACATGGCAATTTAATACCTGGAGCTGCAGAAATTGTGTTTATATACTGCTCTATGATGCAAGACATTTTGTTCCAAACAAATGAAAACAACTGTTTCCTATGTTAACTTCACTCATTTTCTATTTAAAATTATTTTTTGTGTATGCAGGAGAAATGAAATTACAGTTCTTGCAGTGTCGGCTCCATTCACTGAACTTCTCAGATAATTAAAAACATTAGTTTTATATCAATCAAGAAACGTTTTAAACAGTAAACCCACTAAGGTAATTCTAACAATTGTTAAATTTATTTCACAATTTGAAAGCTCATTTTGTCAAAGATGAAATACTTAACATTAACATTATCATAAATGTGTAAGTCCTGTTAGAAAAAAAAATGACTGGAAATATTTTACTTTTTGACAAAAGTAAAATGGGATTACAAAACCGAAAGAAATTCATGCAAATGAACACGCATACTGCCATGGCCTGATTGTGTTCTCCCAAAATTCACCTGTTGAAAACTTAACCATCAAAGTGATGGTATTAAGAGGAAGGACCTTCAGAAGGTGATTAGATTATTAGAGAGGAGCCTTCAGGAGTGGGATTAGCGCCCTTATTAAAGGGACCCCAGAGAGCTGCTTTGCCCCTTCAACCACATGACTACACATTAGAAGGTGCCAAAAAGCAGCCTTCACCAAATTACCAAACCTTCTTGTGCCTTTATCACGGACTTTACAGCCTTCAGAATTTCCAGAAATTAACATCTATCTGTAGTTTATAAGCTACCAAGTCTGAGGTATTTTGTCATAGCAGTTGCAACAGATTAAGACACACACCACACACACACACACACACACAGGATAAAAATCTGTACAAAAATAGAAGAGAGTAAGGAGTTTTCAAACAAGTATTGATTGTTGAGCTTCTGTCACAAATAATTTAAAAACCAGTCTAGAAGTAAAATGGCAAGTAATTAAGACACAACGTACAATGTTACAATGTCTGATGGAAAAACAGCAGGATTCTTATTAAATAGAGTAGACCAGGGAATTGAACCAAGTAAAAAGAATGGGATTCACAGATGTTGAAAAATCTATTGATTTCTTTCCGACTTTCCCTAAATAATTCTTGACAAAGCATGGCTATATAAGAAAAAGAAAGGGACTGTCTATTTAGTTCAATATCCATATATGACAATAGTCAATGTCCATATATAATAATTTATCTTCTGTCTACATTGTTTAACCATCTGACATGACTGTTTCAGTGATCAAAATATACCATAACTTCAAAGTACTTTTTTTTTTGGTGCAACTCTTAATTCTTAAAATGACTTGTCTACAAAAGCTGAAACAATATTCTTTCTAAAACACAGCCTTAATACTTGGGCCTTTAATACTTGGGCCTTTCCTAAATTAGTACTGAGAAACAATACTATGTCATATAAGACAGATTATACCGTGAGCATAATTAAATCTGAGAAAGAATAACCAAAATACAGTAATGAATATCTAATAAGTAGCTTTGAATTCAATGGCTTTTAAATATTATATATATGCATATTTACTTAGAACTTTAAATATTCTCTTAAATAACCAATCAGAAATGAATTGTGATATCAGGTAAAAAAATTTGCATAAGTTGACGTGAGCAAGTTTATTCTACATTGCACAAAATGCCTAAGTTTCAAAGGCATAACACAACAAAAGTTCATTTTTCCTTCTATTCCTTGTCTACATGAGGTGAACAGTGGGGGGCTGTGCTCTTCACAGTCTTTCAGTTCCTCAGATGGAGACTCCTCAATTCATGCTTCCACTCTCATCCCTATGAGGGAAGAAAAATGCCAAATCAGATACTGACTCTTAAAGATACCAGAGTTTAAGCTTTCGTCACTTCCAGTCACATTTTTTGGCAAAAAAAAAAAAAAAGTCAAATGGGGTATCTAAATTCAAAGGGATAGCAAAGGATGATTCTATCACGTGTTCAGAAAGGAGAACTGATCAACAGTGGTAATATTTCAGAGTTCTAGTCCCCAAATATTCACTTTACTACCTTCTGAATGCAAAATACACTCATCACCTTCCCAGGAGGGTAAACCAAAATTTCATTCAGTTATGGCATCAATCGCAAAGTTCAAGATTCTGGATGAGGGATGTTTGATAGTCTCTACATCAGGTCAGCTGTGGCTCTTAATCTTCTATAGATGGATAAACTGCAATAGTAAATTATATGTGCTTCCAAACACAGAATTCACTCATAGATTAGGGATGAGACTTTTTGTTTTAATACAGAGATGGTCTCACTTTGTTGCCCAGGCTGGTCTCAAACTTCTGGCTTTAAGTAATTCTCCCACCTCAGCCTCCCGAAGTGCTGGGATCAGAGGTATGAACTACCATGCCCAGCCAAGATAAATGCAATAAAAACACTTTTTTCAGAAAAGAGAAGATGAGAGATATGGACAACACAGATTTGGTGAAACTGACTTGGGCAAGTGGAACCTGTTCTTTGATGAAGTTCCTCTTCTGTAGCTGGGCCCTGCATCCATTATTCCCCCTGGCCCTTGTCTCCACTCTAAATGAGCTTCTTGCATAATGATTGGGAGGACCCAAAATGGACAAATTTTCCATAGATTTCAGGCATAAATCTCAGATTGACTCTTCCTTAAAATCTTCCTGTAAACTCAGTAAGCTTCTTATCTTTTTCACTCCAGTCAGTTCTACTGGAAGGATATTAGTTATCCTTCTTAGGTTTCATACCTCCTACCACCACCACTCCCACCTAATCTCACTCTTTGTATATTAACTCACTTGTATTTGGAATTTATCAGGCATCAGGAAAAATTTTACCTTAAATCCAGCTGGAAAGACTCAAACTACTAGAGTCTGGAAGAAGCGGGGCTGAAGAATCCATTTCCAAGATAACGTCTTAAGAAAGCTCATGACAGACAGTTGAATGGTGGTTGCCAAGGGCTAGGGCAAAAAGGCGAATATAAAATTAGTGTTTACTGGGTACAGAGTTTCAGTTTGGGATGATGAAAAAATTCTTGGGATGGTGGTGATAGTTGCACAACAACGTTCATTCACTGCTTACTGCCACGGGACTATACACTTAAAACTGTTTTAAAAGGTAAATGTTATGTTGTATATATTTTATCACAGTTGAAAAAAAACCTGTGCCTCAGCAGAGATGATTTAAAAGCTGGCTCAACTGGAACCTTTTACTGGGGAATCTAGCACCTGGATCCTCTCTGTGGACTAGGATTCTTATACTATGGTGGCTGGGATCTGCAGAGGTCATCTCAAAAAGAGGCCTCCAGATCATAGCCTTCCGATCTAGTTTTTTTGTTTTGTTTTGTTTTTTAACCTTAACACTTAGAGGTACATGTGCAGGTTGGTTACATAGGTAAACTTATGTCATGGGGGGTGTTGTACAGATTCTTTCATCACCCATGTATTAAACCTACCACCTATTAGTTATTTTTCCTAATCCTCTCCCTTCTCCCACTCTTTACCCTTCCATAGGCCCCAGCATGTGTTGTTACCCTCTATGTGTACATGTGTTTTCATATTTAGCTCCCACTTTAAGTGAGAACATGCGGTATTTGGATTTCTGTTCCTGCACTGGTTTGCTAAGGATAATGGTCTCCAGCTCCATCCATGACTCTACAAAGGACATCGTATGTTCTTTTTTATGGATGCATAGTAGTCCATGGTGTACATGTACCACATTTTCTTTATCCAGTCCATCACTGGTGGGCAGTTAGGTTGATTCCATGCCTTTGCTATTGTGAACAGTGCTGCAATGAACATACACCTAATTGTGTCTTTATGATAGAGTGATTTGCATTCCTTTGGGTATATACCAGTAATGGGATTTCTGGACCATGTTTTTAAAAGGCTGCAAATACTCTTTATTTAATCCTTATGAAAAAGCTCAGTTTAACTCAACCTTTTTTCATTAAAGACCTTCTCCATTTGATTTTCTATTTATCAGGTTAGAGAAGTTGCATATTCCAACATTGTAATTCACCAAATTTCTGGACTTTCCCTTTTTCTACTTTACTTGCAAACCAGTCATTCTTTTTATTCTGAACTCTTATCTCTCATGATCCTTCTAAATGCTACCAACATCAACCAAAGCATACTAGTAATGTATATTTTTACAGCCACTTCTCATAGAAACTTGCGCTCTGCTTTCTAAATAATTTCCCTTTCATGTATTGTCACTACATCATGGATTGTAAATTTTTTTCTAGATTCCAATATCAGTTTCCTTCCTGGTTCTTCCACTCATTTATTAAGCCAGTTCCCCATATTTTAAGCTATCTTGTGCATTGGTACATGTAGATAGGTTACACTATTATAGGAAATATTCCAAACATTAATAGATTCACTATATGAGATTTTATTTTCCATTAATATCTCCTATCTAACTCAGGTCATCAGGGAGGCTCTGCTTACAATAATCACTTAGCATCTGGGTTGATAGAGACCTTATCTCAATGCATGTGTTAAATCAAGATCTCCCTATTAAAGCTTCTTCCAGAAGGAGATATATCCTTCACTTCTGCTCCCATTTAATTGACAAGTTAAGTAGGTACACCTAACTACAGAAAACAACAACATTCCATGTTACTGTGCACCCCATAAAGAGGAGAGCCAGAAACATTTAGTGAACAGCACTAATAAGTACTATTGACTTCTAAATGATAAGCCTACAATATCTAAGTTGGTAATTCGAATTTTCATGCCCTGTTATGTAGATTCAATGGCAATTGCAGTAGTGGGAATAATTTCAATTTTAATTTTATTCAAATGTAATACACTATACATGTTCTTAACTGTGGATATATAGTTTTGAAAAGAAAGTCAGGAAATAAAAATGAGAATTTATTCTGACAAATTAAAAAAGAACTTTCTGCCGGGCACGGTGGCTCACGCCTGTAATCCCAGCACTTTGGGCTGCCGAGACGGGCGGATCACAAGGTCAGGAGATCGAGACCATCCTGGCTAACATGGTGAAACCCCGTCTCTACTAAAATACAAAAAATTAGCCGGGCGAGGTGGCGGGCGCCTGTAGTCCCAGCTACTCGGGAGGCTCAGGCGGGAGAATGGCGTTAACCCGGGAGGCGGAGCTTGCAGTGAGCCGAGATCACGCCACTGCACTCCAGCCTGGGCGACAGAGCAAAGACTCCGTCTCAAAAAAAAAAAAAAAAAAAAACTTTCTGAAAATTATGAATCTCAAACATCAGAAACTTTTCATAAAGAAAATTTAATATTTTTCTCTGAAGGATCTGCTTTGACACAATTGGATGATTATGTACATTGAGATTTCTAAAATAGTTTGGATGTAACATTAAAACTGAGATGGTATAGATGACTAGCCCTCTCAGACACTGCTACTTTGACAGTAAGTTGGTAAAATGTTCCTTGAAATTAATTTGGCAACATGTATCAATAGACCTAAAAATATTTCTCTCGGCTGAGTGCCGTGGCTCATGCCTGTAATCCCAGCACTTTGGGAGGCCGAGGTGGGCAGATCGCCTGAGGTCAGTAGTTCAAGACCAGCCTGGCCAACATAGTGAAACCCCGTCTCTACTAAAAGTACAAAAATTAGCCGGGCGTGGTGGCGGGCGCCTATAATCCCAGCTACTCAGAAAGCTGAGGCAGGAGAATCTCTTGAACCCAGGAGGCAATGTTGCAGTGAGCCGAGATTGCACCACTACACTCCAGCTGGGGCAATAAGAGTGAGACTCCATCTCAAAAAATAAATACATAAATAAATACATAAATAAATAAATAATCTTTTTTTGACATGATTTATTTCACTTAAAGAATCTATAAGAAAGAATAATGAGGAATAATGAGGTTAAAAAAACCATGATTTTGAAGATTGTTTGAAGACTTAAGAAAATCCTCATGTGTACTGATATATTATTAAGAAAAAGTGAAATATGTTCTTCACAAAACTGTGTATATATGCACAGAAACATATATTTATGATTGTGTATATATGTATATAATTTTATTTTTGTATAATGTACATATATTTTACAGACACATAACTGGTATGCAGAAAACTAACTTGAGGAAATTACATAAAAATGTCGCCAGTATTTATATCTGTGTTTTAGATTCATGAGAATTTTTATCTTCTTTTTACACTCCTATAATGAACATTTTCTATAAATGCAATTATTTATTTTATAATTAAAAAATTATAGAATAGCTCCTTTGAACGACCTATAATTTTAATCTATTTTTTAATGGATGTTTTTATATAATTTCAGCATTAAATATAAAAATCAACTGTTTACCTTCAAGTTATCTGACCAGTATCCAGGAAACAATCAAATAAATTATTTATTATTATACAATATTTTCTATCAAGAATATGCGTCAACACACATATTAGAACTAATAATAAGATAAATGAACCAATCTCTTATTTTTATTCCTTTATTGGCGGAGGAACCATGTATAAGAATAATCAAGTCTTAAGCAATTTAACAGTTTTTTTCCCTCATAAGTGAGAATTTCGGGGGTTTTTGCTTCAGTTTTGGTCTGTATAGAGTCCTCCCTGCCACGTTAATACTTCCAATTAGCTTTTCTATTTCCCAGCAGAAACCTATTTTCCAATAGAATTAGCTACACACACACACAAATACTCTTTTTCTTTTGTCAGATTTTAGTCATCTGGTACTAAAAGCTGCTATGATTATATAAATAGAGAAAAAAATTGGTGGTTTCTGATAATCAGTACCAAAAGAGAAAAATAAGCATTCAATTTTTAATTTCAATTATCATAAGGATATTTTCTCATTAATAAATAATTCTATTCATTTACATATATAGTAGCTGAGAATACCATATATATCTCCCAATAGTATGATAATATATAACTTCTAAATTAGTAAAAATTACATTAATTTTGATTAGAATTAGAATTGCCCTCTTCATAAGGTGTCATCTTTTATACAAAGAATTTTCAAATCAGTTGTAATTATGCACATTACCTGTGAATTAAGTCCTTGTGCCATTTGGTTTCCTTAAAAAATATGTTACAGTAGATAATACTTTCTAGTGTGCGCACAGTAAGGGAAAATTTGGAATGTCTATCCCTTTATACTAACGATGGTTATAAACCTGCATATTAATTTTGTCCAGCATCAACTACAATTTCAGTGTTATAACGCAGTTGCACCATCATGATATAAAAATATCATTATGATGTTTTTTGGAAAGCGACATTACTTATCTAATTTCTTGCTTCTGTTTTTATTTTTTTTTTAATTTTATCCTGTATTGAAAATGTGTACCTAGAAGCAGTCCTCAGCTCTCTCTTTAGTAGGCCAATTTTTGGCATCTGCCACCTGCACGTTTGGTTCTACCATACCATCTCCTTTAGCTTGTCTTCAGTTCTGCTTGGACTCAGAACAGAATACCCCAAAATATGGTTCCTTAGCATGTTAATCTGTCTTTGTAAGTTTTATTTACAGGCCCAGCCAGGAACCCTAAGGGGGTTGAGGAAATCTTCCTTCCCTACCCCTCACACTTTCTGTGGGTACCCTTTGCCTTTACACTAAATTTCCCAACCATCTCATTCATAAAATTTTATCCCTTTACAAAATCTATTGTTTAAATATGAGACTGAAAATCAGTGCAATATAGATTTTTAACTGTAATCAGTGATAAGAAATACTGGAGTGACAAAAGAAAATACTTATAAAGGATAAAGTAGATATCTTTTAAAGGAGTGAAGTGGCCTGGTAGGGTCAACACAGTAACAGAATTTTAGCCAAAGAGAAAAATTAGCAGTCCAGGGAGGGAGGATGCGGAATCTTACGAAACAATAGAGATTAGTAGAAAATTAGCCATTTCAGAACTAAGGAAAGTTTAATTCCACCTATTCAAAATCAAGAAATAAAATGTAAGAAAAGTTAGGACAAAAGCTGAGTAATAGTAAAACTTCAAAAAAATCCCAAGGGATGCATAATACACTGATATTATGATGTAAGAAATTTATTTAAAAACACTTCAGTGTGGAGGCTGTGATTAAAATCTATATTAGTTTCAATTTGCACCCTAGAGACAGCAGTTGCTCTAGTCAAGAATTCACAGTCTGGAGGTGGTCTGCTGTCCTTTAATCCAAAAGGCCACCCCCAAAGGCAGCTTCTACTGGTGTTTCAGCTATCTTTCTCTTCCATCAACACTCGAAGCTACACTAATTTATATACAGTGAAAGTTAAAATGCTTATACATTGGTAGAATTAGTAGTTTGTCAACTAGCACAGAGGATTTTGGATGGGAGCTTTCTTTGATAAAATTGAAAAAATTGTGTGTCTTTTTATTTAAATAAATTCATGCACCCACCTTTAACTGGGAAGATCAGACTCCAATAAATGGTCAGCAGGATTTGGACCTTATTCAGTTTATTGCAAGACAGATTCTGTAACTCTTTCATGAACCCAAAATTTTCTGAGAGAGGTCTCAATTGAATTTAGAAAATGTATTTTGCTAAAGTTAAAGGATGCATCTGTGACACAGCCTCAGGAAGTCCTGATGACATATGCCCAAGGTGGTTGGAATACAGCTTGGTTTTATCCATTTTAGGGAGACATGAGACACCAATCACTATGTGTGCAATGTACATGGGTTTGGTTCAGAAAGGCAGGGCAACTCAAAGGGGCAGGGGGCATGGCTTCCAGGTCATAGATAGATAAGAGATAAAAGGTTACATTCACGTCTTTGATCACCATTTCACTGAATACATAATTTATATGTGTGTGGGTAGAGAGTCACTTATGCCTTAGTGTGATTCAGTGAATCTGCATTTTTACATAAACAATAGGGCAGAAGAAGCAATAAGATGTGCCTTTGTCTCAGGTGAGCAGAGGGATAACTTTGAGTTCTGCCCTTTGCCCTGCACCTGTGAAGATAAGTTTTTTTTTAGGGTAAAGATCTTGAGGCCCACAAGGAATTTCCCTGTGGGAAAATTGTGAGGGTGGTATGTAGTTTTTTTGTCTTTGTAGCTATCTTATTCTGAAATAAAACAGGAGGCAGTTCTGCTTGATGCACTTCCCAATTTGACTTTTCCCTTTGGCTTAGTGATTTGGGGGGTCCCAAGATTTATGTTCATTTCACAGATTTTTTGTTTCCTGGATAACAATTGTCTACTCATGGGTCAGAGCTTATTCTGAGGCTTCTTTTCAGTAGAATCTGGTAGTGAGAGAAAGAAATATGAAGAAGGAAGAAGGAAGAGGGAGAAAGGAAGGCAGGAGGGGAGAAAATAACTAAATAGTTTTTTAATTCCTAACTAAATTAGGCTGTTTCCAAAAAAATCAGTTTGCAAAATTAGGAGCACGATAGGCATAAACTGAAGATCCCCTGTGAACAAGGTAGGATGTTCAATATTGACAAAGGTGTCAATAAATGTCTCACGTTTTTATGATGGAAGACAGTTTCAGAGTAAGGCTTCTACCAAAGTTAGGCTTCTACCCTCATATAGAAACTGGGAGATGGGAGAGTTATCTTCCTCAATGATTTCGTTGCAGAATTGTCTCCCAGAGCCTTCAAAAAGGCATTCTGGATCTTAAAGTTGATAAGAGTCTTGTTTAGCTTTTTAAAAGATTTACATATCTTTTAGAGACAGAGAAATAATGTACAAGTTTTCTAAAGCAAATGTTCTCTGAAAAGAGAGAAGAAAAAGTCTCTTAGTTTCAACAGGGAGAATTCAGTCTCTTATATTTGTATTTGCCCTTAAAAATCTTAGTAATTCTCAAACACAACTAAAATTTTAGAACCACCGATCTAACCCATTGTTTAAATATTTTGTTTTATTTCCAGAAATACACTTTGTATGCATGAGATAATCTCTGTGATTTTGACATTTGTTTGAAACAATTAGACAAAAGCTTGTTAAAAGGCAATTTTTTAATACAGGTGAAACCAACTCTCATACAGATAGAAAAATGCACACGTGTTAAAAGATTTTATTCTACTTATTAATCATTGAAGAAATCAGAAAGATGGAATCAGATCAAAAGAGATTCCCAAGACAGACATATATATAGGTTAGGAATATATAAAAAAAGTTTTTTTCCAGGGAGGAGAGGAAGGCAATTGAATTTCTACAGGATAGGACAGAATTTTCATATGTATAAAAAGAATTGTATTTGTTGCCATCAGTCAGCTACAATGTACAGACTTGCAAAATAGCTCAAAGACAATGAAAGACATGATTCAGATCATCTGGAAGAGTAGGCTGGGCGCAGTGGCTCATGCCTGTAATCCCAGCACTTTGGGAGGCAGAGGCAGGTGGATCACAAGGTCGGGAGATCGAGACCATCCTGGCTAACACGGTGAAAACCTGTTTCTACTAAAAATACAAAAAATTAGCCAGGCATGGTGGCGGGTGCCTGTAGTCCCAGCTACTTGGGAGGTTGAGGCAGGAGAATGGCGTGAACCCGGGAGGCGGAGCTTGCAGTGAGCCGAGATCTGGCCACTGCACTCCAGCCTGGGCGATAGAGCGAGACTCTGTCTCACAAAAAAAAAAAAAAAAGCGTACTATAACTGAATCTCCTTTCCACATTACCATTCTGATGCTCCAAAATTAGGCACAACAAATAGAATGGTACGTACTCAGATTTTCTCAATTTCTAAAGAGATATGTTGGAGAATAAACACAAATTATAGAACTTTCAGTAGCCCAGTCATGTATAGTAAGTGTTTCTCAATCTTATTTTCTTACAAATGTTATAATTTTTCTGTCATAAATGAATACAACTATTACTTATATTATGTGATACTTATCATAACTAATAACTTATTATTTATGTTGTTTAATTCAGTATTAAATTAACTCATTTTCTAATTTTATCTATTCCTATACAGTGATATCTTTAGAATTACGGATTCAATGTACATATGCATTTTTTTAAAAAATTTTAATGGATATAAGTATAAATATCAGTGGACTGCCTACATTTATCTTATATAGCATTATATGTGTATATAACACATTCTGCAAAACACTAAGTCAGAAGAAAATGAAAGTTCTTCCTCAGTGGACAAAAATACATTCAGAAGAGCGGAGAGCTTTCACACAGTTGTCAGGTTTTGGATCATGAATTTTCATTCCATTTTTATTAAGTGTGTGATGCAAGAAGTTTACAGCTCTAATGACCCCTGAAATTGAACAACCAACATGTAAAGAGCACTATCAAAATGAATTAGTTTATTTGAATGTACTTCGTAAATTACAAAGCAACTTAGAACACTGAAAAGCTTCAGAGCTTCACAGCAAGCCATAACTATGGGATGAGCCAAAACTTCCATAGATTTATAAATTATTAAGGAAGAGTATACAATTTGTAAAAGTTTAGTTAAAGAGGGAAGATAAGGCCAAGGGTGGTGGCTCTTTCCTGTAATCCCAGCACTTTGGGAGACTGAGGCGGGCAGATCGCTTGAGCCCAGGAGTTCAAGACCAGCCTGGGCAGTATGGTGAAACATCATCTCTACTAAAAAATATGAAAATTAGTGGAGTGTGTTGGCACACGCCTGAAGTCCCAGCTACTTGGGAGGCTGAGGAAGGAGAATCACTTGTTCCTGTGAGGTGGAGGTTGCATTGAGCCAAGATCTCACCACTGCACTCCAGTTTGGGTGACAGAGTGAGACCCTGTCTCAAAAAGAAAAAAACAGGGATGATAAGTCCTAAATTTGTTTTCTTTCATCCATGTTTTAATTAATTATTTATGTCCTTAATCTTTGAATGCAATGTTAATTGAGATTCACAAATGTAAAAATTCTAGCTCTTTTCTAAAATGCATCAATGTTAGGTTATGTCTCACTTCACTTTTGATGAGGCTGTTAACCACTAGGTCTATGAAAATCAATGATATTCCATTAACTCATTGTAGTCAAAGACCCAGGGTTTTTCATCTCCATTCATAGAGTGAGTCCGGTTAATTCATTCATAACTTAGGACTGGCATTTTTCTCAAAAGAAAATTGAAGGAAGACATTTATTTAAGTGTTGCCCTCTTATAATCTTCAATATTTGATCATCTTTGCCTAAGCAATTTACTTTGCATAAGATCTTGTAAGTTTAGGATTTCATTGTTTTAAGTTTCAGAATTCAAACATTGTGCCAAGTAGCCAAGACTGAAAAAATTAATCTATTGGATATTGTCCCAAATGAGATCTTGAAACAATGGCCACATGTTGAAATTCTGCCTACACTCATCAGTTTTATGCAAAATGGTGGAAACTTGAATAGGTAAGAGCAAAAATTGGCGAACAGAATAGTGAGACTGAGAAGGAACACATTATAAAATAAGCAGTCCTACGATTACATGAATAAATTTTATGACAAAAGAAACAACTATAAATAATTGAAAACGTAAGCATCTATTTTCCAATTCAGTTTTGCATTACCATCAAAAATTATAGATACCTTTACTTTTGGGGTTTGGAGTCTTGGTCTTTTCCTATTTGCTTCTTTCCCTTGCTTTTGGGAATCCTTATTCTATTTTTAGACTTTTTTCCTGTGATATTTCCATTTACTGATTCCTAATTCTATTACTTTTGTAAAATTCAATTTCCAGAAAATACTCAACCTCTAGAGATAGTAAAAGTTGACAGTTCACTTCTTTCCTCATAAAATGTACTTTGTGTAGTTTCATTTAGGGTTGACTTGCTTCCCAACCCCATACATATTATATAACAAAGTGGATTATTCAAAATGAAGAACCAAGTTCCTGCTGAAATTCCATAAATTTGTATTGTGAGCCTATTTAATGCAAAGAGGATTGTTTTAACTCTATATTTAAAGAATAAAAATAGGATAAGGAAACCTTTAAAATTTTTTAAAACAAATAATTTTTATTGCATAGGCAGGCCTTCTATATAACTATATATTTATGTGCTATACCATCAATACATTATATACCATATCATTTTATTATTTCCTACTTTATGATTACTTTTTGTGGTATAGACACATTTTAAAGTATAATTAGTGCTTATAGTTTCTGAAAGCATTAAAACAATCCCTTGATTCATATATTTGTGTTAGATTATTCCTGTTTTTATGTTATTCTTTATGAGATTGAAATAGGCAGACTGTAATTACAGCAAATTGCCCAGCGTAAGTATATGCCTATATTAATGGAGTATCAGAACCTTTGTATCAGAAAAGTGTTATTCATTGTTCTTACTGGATGCTAAGGCTAGGATCAAATCCTTTCTGTGAAAATAAAACCAATATTAAAGTGACTTCAGAAGAAAATAAAAATAATAGTATAACTTGTCTAAGTAATGGTCAAAATGAAGAACTAGATAGAATGCGTTCCTAATACTTATGAAATAATTTAACCTATGGATTTGGCATAGGTACTTTTGGAACAAAAAAATTAGGATATGCAGTTACTTTAAGATATAAAACAAAATATTATTAGGAGCTTCCAGTTTTAGGTGACTCTGATGTGGCTGGCATTGGACTAAGCTCTTTTCCAAATCTATTCTATTTGTTATTTTAACATTATTCCAATTGTTAGTACTTTTTACATTCTGCACAAGATCTCACAATTGGGAAGCAATGGAGATTTATTTGATGGAAATATTTTTGAATCTAAAGTCTATGTAGTTTTCAAGGTGTTACACTTTTTCACTCCATATCACATTAGAAGGAAAATTTTATTTTAATTCACTATTATACTTCCTAGAATATTTCAATTCTTCATTTACTCATTAGTTCAGAACACTTAAAACAGAACTGCCTCAAATAACATCGTCATGGTAAAATAAATTATCCAACTAATAATTAAAGACCACATATGTTGAGCATACTCTGTGTTTCAAAAATGTTATTTCTTACCTTCTCAATAAACATTTAAGATGGGCATCATTCTCTCGGTTCTGTAGATGAGACATTAAGTTACAGAAGGCCAAGTTTCTAAGTACCATTGGAAACCAACCCTCTTACTGTTGAAACTCAAATGACTTGCCCAGCATTATTTCCCCGTGCTGCAATTAACACATTTTTCCACCAAAAATTCTGTCTTTCTATAACTCTAGTAAAGCTAATGAAGTAACTTTAGTGAGTTAGAAATGAATTATTGATCTAAACAGATTGAGAGTGTTACAATTCTAAGCCTTGACTAATTTTGATATAATTTTGCCCTTAATCTTGCCTTCAAAAAATTTTTATTGTAAGCGCTTTGTGATGATATCTGCTATAGGTCATGGGGATCCATACTTCTAATGTGTTGAAGAAATGTTCTTTAATTCAGAATATATTTTAAGAGTATTTAAAAATCAACAGTTTTTTTCAGTAAATGCCAGTCATATAATTTAATGCAAAATAATTAGTAAAATTATTCTCTTACTTTCTTCTGTATTTCTCTTTACTCTATTTTATCATTAATATTTCTTTTTTATTTAACTTTTAAGTTCAAGGGTACATGTGCAGGTTTGAGCCATGATCTCTCAGGGTGTGGGAAATACATAGAATAATTTAGTCCCTAATCCCAATATAGCAAACTTTATTACTTTCCTGATCCTTTATGGCTATAAATTAATCTGAACTGTTCTATGGAATAGCATATCCAATTCATTAACTAAGGAATCAGAGGATTTAATGTAAATACTGTTGGTCATCTTCCTCGTGCATAAACCAATCTACACACTTTAAACAACACACATTATCCAAAGGTCTTTATACTCTTTTTCAATTTCTCTGTAATAAATTACCACAAACTTAGTGACTTAAACAAACATGCATTTATTATCTCACAGTTTCTGTAGACCAAAAGTCCAAGCAAAGCACAGCTGGATTCTCTGTTCAAGGTCTCACAAGGCTGAAATCAATTGAGATATGTTCTCATTTAGAGCGCGAGTTTCTCTTCCAAGCACATTCAGGTTCTTGGCAGAATTCAACGTCTTGCAGTTGGAGGGCTGCAGTCCTCATTTTCTTGCTGGCTGTTGGCCAAGGTGGTTTACAGCTCCTAAAGGCTACCTTCAGGTTTTGTCCATGTGGGCCTCTCACTACCTGGCAGCTTGCTCTCTAATTAAAGGCCAGCTGGAGAACCTCTCCTAATGTGTTAGAGTGGAGTCCCATATAATGCATTACAATCACAGAATTGACTATCCGATCACATTTATATGTCCTACATACACACACTGGGAAGGGATGTGTATGTATGTGCACATACCCTTATAGGGTATGTACAACGGGAGGTTGAAATCTTGAAGGCCATCTTAGAATTTCAGGGCTAACTCAGAAACTGGGCTGGCTATTCAGGAAATATTTATTAAGATTGTTATATGTGCTAGATGCTGTGCTCTGCTCTGAGTTATAGAGATAAATGACACAGGTCTTTCACATATGTTGTGCTCTACCCTGCGTTATAGAGATAAACAACATTGGTCTTTGACACAGAGGAATGCTTGAGGGAACATTGGAATATTACAATGTGATTAAAGGGACTTGGGGACATTGGAAGAAGTACTATCAAAACATAGTGACAAAAGTGATTAAAAGTCTTGACTTTTTCAAAATGGTGTTTTGTCTGACATCTCTTGCTTGACACAATGCTTTTGACTGAGATTTCTTAAGTATTTGCTTGCATTAGCAATTGGTTCATTTATATTGCTAGGTAGTATGCCACTGTACGATCACACCACAATTTTTGTATCTTTTCACCCACTGATGGACAATGAGTTATTTACAGCTGTTGGCTATTATGAATGAAGCTGCTATAAATATCTATGTGCATGAGCTGTGGGGTTTTCCTTTTATTTTTAGTTAAATAGCTCAGAATGAAATTGCTGTATTATAGCTAGTAAAAGTTTTAAGAAGGGTTATTATTCCCATGGAGAGAGAACACACTGACTTTCCATCTTCTCTCTCATTCTGCTTCTATAGATAATGATTTGGTCTCTTTTTACTTTTATAATAATAATCGGGAGAAAACTGCAATACCCTTAATTAATATGCAGACACTGCAGTATTTCTGTATTAGTTAATTGAAAGTCAAAACATCAAAAGAACCAAAAAAGAAATAGCTTGCATGATCAAATGTGATTAATTAGTGTGACTGAGTATTAGGAAATCAAATTAGCGTTTTAACTGCACATTTTCTGTTTTCAGTGTTAAAACAAGATTTCTTGAAGTTTATAGCAGCCTGCATCTCTATTTAGTGGCCTTTCTTTATTTTCAAGAGTGGATTGTGGCTAATAGAAAATAATAATACATTTCTGGCATAAATTGATACCATATACAAGCTACAATACCTCACATTATTAGAATCAAAATGCAGTATCTTCTCTAGGGAATACATTCACTGAATGGCTGATTAAGATACCTAAGATACCAAAACATGCTGCTTGAATATTGAAAAAATGTGAAAAATCCCAAATATTTAGAAAATTACTGTCAGTTGAAATATTTAAAAATTGAAAGCTTTGCTCAAATTATTGTGTTTCTTACAGTCAAAAATCATAATATTTTTTGAAAAACCATATGATTTAGCATTAAAAACAAGATTTCTAATGCATCATTCTTTTGACACATGACAGAAGCTGAATTACAAGGATATCTGAATTTAGATGTACAGAGGAGTAGCTGTAAATATTTTTGGCCCATGAGTCATATTGCAGGGGCAGAAAATTGTCCCATTTATATTTCTCCCTTGATTATTGTTGTAGAGGAAAAACTATCCCCACCAGCCCGGTTCACTTTGAATGACTGAGAAAGTCTGTATGAACTTTCATAGCTAGCTGAGTATAAGTCTTCTTCTTTAGTTATAAGCAAAAGAAAAATAATAAAAATATAAGTAAATAACATAGTAAGAAATTAGAGAACTAATAATAAGAAGAAATAATAGCTTTAAGACTGTGAAATATATTTATCCCCACCAAAGAAAATTTTAAAATGAGGGAAAAAAAGGACAAATTTAAATATTTAATTCATATACTGAAAATTCAAGAGAATATATTACATTAATAAATCAAAATAAGTGATAATAAAGAGGAAGAAATGCAGAATTCCAAATAAAACTCCATGATAATGAAAAGTTTGAATTTAGTAACAAATACCATAATGTACTCTATAAATAATAGACGTATATGAGGGATAACTGATTTAGTAACAAAGAACATAAGCCTCAGTAGTTTTTATGGAACTCAAAGAAGAACTAAAGAGAAAAAATAAATGAACCATAAAACCAAGTCTTAAGAGAATGTATTTGGAATAGGAGTTGTAGGGAAGAGAAAGAAAAACAAAAATAGAGCATGAGCACAAATGAAGTATAAATATATAATTTCATTGATACAGTTATTCAAGAAGGGCATATATTTTAATTTGAATATAAATTGGACACTGTAAGTAAAATAATTATTTTTAAAAAGCCCATGGCCATTGTCTTCATTAAATTTAAAGAATACTGAGAGAAAAACACATTGATTTAATAATCTTGCAAAAAGAAGGTAAAAGGTCATTTGTTGTCAGTGCCACAGAAGTTTCATATGTGGTGCGGTTATACCATGTCATGGGGGATTCACCCAGACTGTCATGAAGGAGCTAGGAAATCTCCCCTTCTATTTGAATGGTCCTCATCAGTGGGATTTTCTCAGTAGGAACAGTGGAGGGTGAAAGGAACAGAGAATAAGTCTGACAGGCAGAGTAAAGGGCAGAGGCAATAAATGAACTAAGAAAGGCTGGAGTTGCCAATGTCAAAGGCTTAAAAGGAGCAGAGAAACTTCATTAAAAGGAACTAATACCTGGAGAAATGCTTGAACATCATGGAAAATAAACAAGATCTACAAACATCTAAGCTTCAAAAACAGTTTATATATTTTTAAAAAATACCAATATTTGGTTCATTTCAGTCATCTCCACACTTCTGTATTCTGGGAGTCAATGATGTAACAATATTTACAAACATTTAAGGGAGAAAAAACACTATAACCCAAGCTCTCTTTTTTGTCACCCCTTATCCAGCTTCATGTCTTTTTGAGACAGTCTCACTCTGTTGCCCAGGCTGGAGTGCAATGGTACGATCTTAGCTCACTGCAACCTCTGCCTCCCAGGCTCAAGTGCTTCTTCTACCTCAGCCTCCCGAGTAGCTGGGACTACAGGCGCGCACCATCACTCCTGGCTAATTTTTTTGTACTTTTAGTAGAGACAGGTTCTCGCCATGTTGGCTAGGCTGGTCTCAAACTCCTGACCTCAAGTGATCTGCCCATCTCAGCCTCCCGAAGTGCCGGGATCAACTCCTTGCCATTTGACCAGAAATAATAATATTCCTGGATTGTATTTTCTAAACTTTCTCCTGGGTTTCTTTTATTCAAAATATAGTTGATGTTGAGCAAATGTTACTTCATTCAGCATTTTCAACTGAAAGATACAGACGCTTTTTGCCAAAATTGAAATAACATCTCTATTATCTAGGTTTCCTGAGTTTTTGCCTGGGTTAGAGCTTTTGGAACCATTACATTTCTTATCATTCATGTAATATTGTGTACAATACTTTATGTAACTTGTTAGTATGTTTCCATTCTCTCCATTTTCCCCACCCCAGGGCAATATCTTGCACAGCATAGTGTAGTACATTGCTCAAAATTTTCTTGAGATGAATTTAACATCTAAAAGTGTGTTTTGTATTTTAAGATTAAGTCATTTTAGCTTGAAAATTTTTGCTTTTCTATTAGGGGCAAAAGAGATAGCTGTGTTGCTTGTTAATTGCTTTCTATGAATTTTCAATGTCCTCCTTTGGACACTAAGTCCCTTTGTCTACGGAATCCATTTGGAGAAATGTCTTTTTTATCAGATTCAGCATCATTGTTAATATTAATACAAAACTATCTCATTCATTGAAGATGCATTATTTCAGAGATGAAGAAGAAATACAGCTCAAGGTTCTGGGTTGTTTTTCTTTTTCTTTTGATGACTTTGGTACCAAAGGCTTCTGTTTTTAATAATCATAGTTACGGTAGCAAATAATTTGTAACAGTTTTCTTATTTTTAGCATGATTCTTCTCTATGTTTTTCTCTAGAGTATCAAGAAGCTTTCTGCTTCCAATGTTTACTCAAAATGGAAACTTGCACAGTTGCCTAAGAGAAAATATAGTCTAGTCCTTCTCTTTCTATATGGATTTAAGGGGTATTCATATGTATTTGTATATTTATGAGAGCCCAGAAAAAAATCCAACAGACTGCTCTAGGGTAATTCTTCGATAGATTTATGATCCTTGTCTTAAAATATTATAGATGCTCAGGGGTCACCTGTGAACTCTTGTCTCAATACTTCTCTGGAAGCTTTCCCAATACATTGTATTACATCTTCTCATCCTTTGAAACACATATTGAGCCATTAAAAGATTCAGTTTTAATAGCTGTTTTCTTAACATATAAAGTGAAACTCATTTGAGAACTATGTGGTATCTTAATTACATTACTTTACTTAAGATTCATCTACATGAGCTCATGTTCTAGTTAACAAAATAGTTAGCCAATTTTTCATTATTTTGCATAAAATAAAAACAATACCAAAATAAGAAGGGCTCAATAATTTTTCAAGTTGTCAATTTACAGAAAAAAAGACAAAGGAGCCTAAGATACAAAGAAGGTAAAGTTGTACGGGTAGATAATGATAGACTCAGAACTAGAAGATTACCCTTCATCTCACTGATCTCACTGATTTTTCCATTGGAAAATAATTTCATCCTTGATTTGAAATCAGCCAAACAACACAGACACACACCACACACACACACACACACACACACTGATACTTTCACCATTGCCACAGACTTAATTGAAACAATGTATTGAATTAAATTTTGGCCTGAATTTCTTGGGTACCCAATAATGAACTTTCCAGTATAGACTAGTTCTAGAAGACTTTTAGATTTCTTATAATTTATATTGAGCTATTAATAATATAAATTGCACAGAATGTTGGTTGACACGTGGAGTTTAAAACAGAATTTTTAGATTGGTAAGATAAATGTCAGGCACAAACATTTAAAATACGAATAAAAGATAAGGGTTTCAGAATTTCATTTCGTTTTCTTTGTGGTAAGCCTATTTAAATATACTTATTTTCTTATCCAAATGCCCAGAATTATTTGGGATGCCTTTATTTGCACACTCTAATAGTTCTCTTAATGTACCATATGATCATTTTCAGTCTATACTAAGCTGTTATACTATTTGGTGGTCATGTTATTAAATATCACTTTTCCTGGTTAAATTGCAACTAATGTAGCGAAGTGTTTGCAACTAAGTTCTAATGTATGAACACTTTACCTTGACATTTGAGATTGTAGAGTACTGGTAGTCATTGAACGTAGAGCTCATGAATAAAAGTGATTATGGATTTCTGAGGATTTAGCTTTACTGACAAAATACATAATAACATGGACTTCAATTCTCAATTTCTTATGGCGCTTTTTGAAAAGGTCAGCTTGTTTCCAGTTTAAAAAAAAAATCAATTGATCGTCAAAAAAATGTTTACATTCTGTTTTGTGGTCTTATTTCAGGAAGAGAGTCAAAATTATGGGATCATCACTGAAATATATGCCAGTGTAGTGAGGATCCAGTTTCAATTGCTTCTACTTGCTTTGAATAATGCTTTTGCAAGTAGCAATCAGGAAGCAGTGCTATCACCTAATGGCCCTGAAAGGTAGTTGTAACATCCTTGGAAGCCCCATCAGAGCAATTCCCGAGTTTATTATAAAGAGGGCTGGGTCTTTTATCCTAAATGAAGCAAAGAATAAAATTTATTTCTGAAGGAGGTAGTGCTTCTGTCTTTTTGTCTCCCAAGTCTTATATATCTTGCTGGAGGATAAACAAGGACTGAATCCCAAGGGGAATATAAAGCACCAAGAGAAAGCCAAATGCAAATTATGGCAATATTTTCCTTATGTCTGGTCCAATTTATGAGGGACCCCTTTGGAAAATGCTCTGAAAAGCCAGAGTCCCTACAGAGATACATTAGGATTTCAAACATCAGACAAATTGTCAGTTGAATGCAATTTTTGTTGGGATGCAGCTGTAGGCTATCAACAGCCAACATTTTCTGTGGCCAGGAAATGAGTGTTTAAGACCTAATGTGGGGCCTGTCGCAGTGGCTCACACCTGTAATCCCAGCACTTTGGGTGGTCAAGGCAGGCAGATTACCTGAGGTCAGGAGTTCGAGACCAGCCTAGCCAACAGAGCAAAACCCCATCTCTACCAAAGAATAGAAAAATTAGCAAAGCATAGTGGTGCATGCCTGTAATCCCAGCTACTCAAGAGGCTGAGACAGGTGAATCGCTTGAACCTGGGCCACGGAGATTGCAGTGAGCCAAGATTGTGCCATTGCGCTCTAGCCTGGGCGACAGAGAGAGAGAGAGACTCTGTCTCAATTCAAAATAAATAAATAAATAAAAATAAAAAACCTGATGAGGGAAATCTGGGGAGTGCAATGCAGCACCTACTACACTCTAAAACTTCTTTAAAAACTTCTTTTTTTTCTACTCCAAAAAATACAGACCTGACAACAAACAAAACTCATGTGATAATTTGAAAGTCTTAGTTTTCTCTTGCTGTATAACAAATTGCTCCAAAATTCAAAAGCTTTAAAAAACCTCCAAGATATATCACCTCACAGTTTCCGTAGGTTATTCATGCCAGTGGTTTGACTTACTTTGATGCCTCTGGCTCAAGTTTACTCATAAGATTATGGTCAGTCCTTTGGCCAGGCCTTTGATCTCATCTGAGGGGTATCTTGGAGGGAGAATCTGCTTCCAAGCTCACTCACGTGGCTGCTTACTGGATTCAGTTTCTCACAGGTTGTTGGACTGAGGCCGCCATTCCTTGGCATGCAGGCGTTGTTATGGGCTGAAAATTCATATATTGATGCCTTAAGTGCTAATACCTTAAGACCTGACTATATTTGGAGACAGTGCCTTTATAGAGGTGATTAAATAAAGATTTATTTTTTAGGGTAGGAAAAAACACAAGCTGACTAATGTGCCTATAAAAAGAGGGTTAAACATTGAAGAGTACTGGTGCACAAAGGGAGAACCACATGAAGAGGCAGCAAGAGGGCCAGATCTGCAAGCCAAGGAGAGTGGCTTCAGAAGGCACCAACACTGCTTGCACCTTGATCTTTGATTTGTGGGAAATAGACTTCTGTTGCTTCAGCCACACAGCACACAGTCTGTGGTGTTTTGTTATGGTGGCCCTAGCAAACAAATGCAGGCCTCCACATAGGGCAGCCCACAAGATGGCAGCTGGCTTCCATCAGGGTGAGACAGCAAGAGAATACATCCACAATGAAAGCCAGTTTTTTTGTAACCGAAGAAGCAACAACTGAGTACTTCTGTTGTAACCTATTCACTGGGAGTCAATTAGTCCAGTTCCATCTCCAAGAAAGGGGATGACACGAGGACATAAATGTCATGAGACAGGCTGGGTGCAATGGCTCATTGTAATCCCAGCACTTTGGGAGGCTGAGGTGGGCGGATCACAAGGTCAGGAGTTTGAGACCAGCCTGACCAACATGATGAAACCCCCATCTCTACTAAAATTACAAAAATTAGCCAGTCGTGGTGGCAGGCGCCTGTAATCCCAGCTACTCAGGAGGCTGAGGCAGGAGAATTGCTTGAACCCGGGAGGCAGAGGCTGCAGTGAGCTGAGGTCACACCACTGCACTGCAGCCTGGGTTACAGAGTGAGACTCCATCTCAAAAAAAAAAAAAAAAAAAATCATGAAACAGAGATTATTAGAGGCCATTTCAGAGGCTCCTGCCAGACACTAACATAACATCTGTAATAATGTAGGAAATATGAGGTAAATGAAGAAAAAAACAGAGAATAACATACAATAAATGGATTATAAAGGGTCTGGAATAAACAACCTTTAAGAGTGTCTGGATGGGGTTTAAACTGGAGAAGAGATGTTAAACACAGGACAGCTGCAATGAGTTTTTGTCATATGGCGTTACAGAAAAATAACTGTAGCGGATCCCTAGCAGTCATCATCCTGGCAACGAGAGCTAAATTCAATTTTCTTTTCAATACCACTACCTACAACTGCTATCTTTTCTTGGAAGCAAAAATAAAAAATAGTTTACAATAGGTGAGCATCATCAGTTGCCCTTGTATTTCTGTTCTGCGTTCACTTTTACCTCCTCCAGCCCTTGCCAGTTTTCATGCTTGGCTTAGTAACACTTCTTCATGAGTAAAGTTTGCAGTCAATTACTGTGTGACAATACCAACTATTCCCCTAAATATACATTCAAATTAAGGGTTACACAGTGGACATTTTGAAAGCAGAACATTCCTACAAAACAAACAAAACTCAAACCAGCTGGAATGTTATTTTGGGTGCATCGTCCTGCCTCAGGACCATTATTAGTTTTTCAGGACTCATTTCCAAAGATTCACTTAGGTAAAAAAAAAAAAAAAAGCAGATTTTGTTATAATTAAACATGTTAAATATATGCTTACATAAGTAAAATATATGCTTTTGAAGGTGAGAAAGAGGTTGCTAAGGACTCCAAACTTTCTTTCTTTTACAGAAGAGTCGTTCTATGTATTTTAGGTAGTAAAAAGACCACTAGAGGCATATTTATGATTATCTTTATCTATAATTACAAGACAAAGAGGAAGAAGATAATTTTGGAAATATTTGAAGATCATAATTTCTTGTTTGAGTACCATATTTTTAAGTCAGTAGAGCAGATTCATAAGCTTAAGTTCTGAATTACTTAGTCACTTAAAAATATGCTCACAAGAAAAAGGTATTTATATGTTTGGAATAGGGCACTCTTGGAATTACAACCTCTGGTTTTGAAAGTTGGCATTGGGGATGTTTACAGCTCCATTACCACAGCACCCATGCTCGTTCACCCTCCATCTCCACCTTTTCTATCCCATCTAAGTGGTATAGTAATTAAGAGAATGGAACCTGGGTTTGGATTGGCTGAGTTTGAATCCTAACTCTATTTTTTATTACTACAAAATACTTCAGAAACTCACTTTTTTAATCTGTAGTGTGGGAATAATAATGGCAATTATACTGATGAGGAATAAAAGCATTTTTTATCCAGCTTGGCAGATGGTAAGCATTCAAACCGTACCTATTATTAAGTTATTAAGTTATTACCCTGTCTGAAATGCCTTTTTTCAATCTGTCAGCTTGTCAAGATGTTCAAGATACAACTTAAATGTCTCCCATTCTAGGGTTTTCCTGTAAATCCTCCAAAGTCCTCCTGGCTTTCCTGTCATTTCACACTTATCTTTATGTATGTACTTTTCACTTTTAATAGTCTTGTCTATAACTTCTTCCTTGGGCAGTATGTTGTGGGTGCTTAACTAATGTGTATGAAATAAATGAATGACCACTCAGACATTATATTGTATTATAAAAGCGACATGTTAACTAGCATATTTCAGTGGAGGATTAAGAAAAATATCTTTTCCTAAAAATATCTTGAATCAATATATGCTACACAAAACAAAAGTTACTCATTACTAATGTTTTAGCATGGTTGAACATTTTGACCAGGAAGTATTTTTAAAAATATATGCGCTCCTACTACCAACATCACTTACCAAAAAAAAAAAAATGTGGTATATGGGCTTTTTGTGATTTGTCAGACAGGCATTTGAATCTGATATTTTAAATCATTTATTGAAGTATATAGCATGGATCCAGTTAAAAGTAGCATTAAGTTAAGAATGTTAGTAATAGATTTCGAAAACTGATATTAAAAATAAGAGTAGTCGGCCGGGTGCGGTGGCTCAAGCCTGTAATCCCAGCACTTTGGGAGGCCGAGACGGGCGGATCACGAGATCAGGAGATCGAGACCATCCTGGCTAACACGGTGAAACCCCGTCTCTACTAAAAAATACAAAAGAACTAGCCGGTCGAGGTGGCGGGCACCTGTAGTCCCAGCTACTCGGGAGGCTGAGGCGAGAGAATGGCGTGAACCCGGGAGGCGGAGCTTGCAGTGAGCCGAGATCTGGCCACTGCACTCCAGCCTGGGCGACAGAACGAGACTCCGTCTCAAAAAAAAAAATATATATATATATGTAGTTAAAGCAACTATTTCAGCCTCTAATCTCCAGCATTTGACATTAAAATCATTGATAGCCATCCTGATGTCCTATGGGACATCAATATCCATTCAATCATATATTAGTTCAAATAAATCATTACTCTGTGCTTCCATACCTTTCATTTAAATATCAAAATGTCCAAATTTTACCTTCTAATCTGACCTATAATGATATGTTGTCTAATTAAGTTTGCACTCGTGGATCATCATCAGTGCTTCATTACACTGTTTGAAACCCTAAGTAGTTAGCACCTGCCCAAATCAGCATTATTTCACAATGTAAACAGGATCTGCATCCGAATGAAAGATTTCACACTTTAAAAATAATGTAATTTAGTTATCCAGAACTGTTTCTATTAGCAAAACTTTTGCAAGTATGAAAGATTTCACACTTTAAAAATAATGTATTTAGTTATCCAGAACTGTTTTTGTTAGTAAAAGTGTTGCAAGTATATTTCACAGTATAAATATTCAACTTTCATTTACTAGTGTATCTACAGCAATTTTTAATGACTTCTATTGTCACAAAATGGTGCTATTATATATGGCAGTCATATAATTAGTAAGGGATTTGGGGTAGTATTATGCAGAATATAATGAATTTCAAAAAACAGACTGAAGTCAAAGAGATCCTAAATTTTTAAAGTCCAAGCTGCAAATTAGGATTCATTCTTTAGTTGTCAAGTTCCTCAACCACTTGGCCTCTGCTTCTAATTTATTATCAGATGCTTTCCATGCCATCTCCAAATTATAAGTACAATCTTTCTATTTCTTTCTTTTTTCACTGCCGCCATAATAGACTAAGTAACTATCATTTTTTGACTGGCCTACTGGCAATCACTTCTAACAGGTAACAAAGATACTTCCCACTTATATAGTGTTTTCTGTAGTCAGTATATATTGACAATTAATATTCTCATCAGATTTGTTTTTGAAACATTCTAAAAACAGCAGTAACATTCCTTAGTTTGGGGGAATAGTGCTGGGTATCAGCATGCTGGTATCTGAGCACACTGCAGAATGAAGAGATTTTTATCTCATGCCTCTCATTCTGTCTTAGATCAATAGGCCACTAAGGCCACAGGGATGAAGCCATAATGACTCAATCTTAGCCTGATGTCTATGTTGTTATATATATATATACACACACACACATACACACACACACACACATATATATGTACATATATATATTTTTTAATCTGATGGGGAAAAATATACACACACACACATACACACACACACATACACACACACACACACATATATATGTACATATATATATTTTTTAATCTGATGGGGAAAAATATTGACAGAAATAAAAAGAGAAATAGACAAATCCTCAGCTATAGATGGATACTTTTTCTTAACTCTCTCAGACACAACAATCAAGCCCAAGTAAAAATCAGGAAATATATGAAGATTTGTATAGCATGATGTAGTCAACTTAATGTAATTTATACTAACAACTGCAGAATACATAATTTTTCAAGTTTACATAAAATATTTACCAAGGTTTCTACTATCACCACATTTATTCAGTGTTGTACTAGAAGTTCTAAACGGTTCAATAAGGCAAAAAAAGAAGAAAAGCAATAAAATTATGAAGATTAGAAAGGAAGAGCACATAACTTTGCATTTTAAAAATGAATTTTTAAATATGCTCTAGGATTAAGTATAACAAGATCATAGAATAGAATATCATTATATAAAATTTAATTGTATTTTATATAAAATTAAAAGATCAAATAGAAAATGAAACAAAATATAAACATTTACAATAAAATGTTTGACTTTTGATGTTTATATGTAAAAGTTTGAACATTTACAGTAGTATAAAATTCTATATCTAATACTAAATCTAGCAAAGATGTGCAATACTTCTGCATTTAAAACTAAAAAAAAAATTGAGAAAAGAATTTTTAAGAGCAAATAAATTGAGAAATATATGACGTGCATGGATCAGAAGATTCAATAATGTTAAAATTCCAATTTTCCCCAAGTTAATCTATAGACTCACTGTAACTCCACTCAAATCCAAGTTTGATTTTATTTTATGATCTCATTTATTTGTTATTTTTAAATTAAATACTTATTATTGTGGAAACTCCCAAGCCAATACAAAAATATACATGAAAATAGTCAAGAATAATCAAGTTGGAAAGCCGTGCTATCAAATAACAAAACTTATGATAAAGTTGCAGTCATTAAGCCAGTGTGGTATTTGTGTAACATTATCAAAACAAACAAATGAAATAGAATAATATTAAAGTAGATGAATGCATATATGCTCACCTTATTTACAAGATGCCACTACAAATCACTGTAGAAAAGTTAATCTTTTTAAATAAATGATGCAGGAACAATTAGATAACCACATGGAAGATGACCCTTGACTTCCCTCTCACACCATACACAATTCAACGCATGAAAGACTTAAACGTAGATGATGAAATTTTAAAACTTAAATAAAAAAATATAGAAATACATCTTCACTGGCCGGGCGCGGTGGCTCAAGCCTGTAATCCCAGCACTTTGGGAGGCCGAGACGGGCGGATCATGAGGTCAGGAGATCCAGACCATCCTGGCTAACATGGTGAAACCCCGTCTCTACTAAAAAAATACAAAAAACTAGCCGGGCGCGGTGGCGGGCGCCTGTAGTCCCAGCTACTCGGGAGGCTGAGGCAGGAGAATGGCGTAAACCCGGGAGGCGGAGCTTGCAGTGAGCTGAGATCCGGCCACTGCACTCCAGCCCGGGCAACAGAGCGAGACTCCGTCTCAAAAAAAAAAAAAAAAAAAGAAATACATAGTCACAAACACAAAGTAGTCAATAGGATATGAAAAGCACTAACCATAAAAGAAAATGGTGATAAACTGCATTTCATAAAATTAAGAGAGTAAAAAGTCAAGCAACAAAACGGCAGAAGAAATTCACAACACAGAACAACCTAATTGAAATTTGCCAAAGTATCTTCAATAGGCATTTCATGAAAAACTATACAAAAATGGCTAGTTAACATATAAATGGATGCTCAACATTAGTCACCGGAAAATGCAAACTAAGCCATAATGTAATATCACTCTATTACCATCAGAATTGCTAAAATTAAAAATACTGATAATATCAAGTGCTGACAAAGATTTTGAGCAATTGGAGGTCTACATCAATAGAGACACAAATTGGTTCAACTGATTTTGAAAACTCTTTGTTATTATATACAACTAAACCTATATATGCCCTCTAATCAGCAATTGCACTCATGAGTATATACTCCATAAGGTAAGCTTCAACTGAAAGGCATAGTCAGTAATGTTCACAGGGGCTTTGTAATAGCCTCATAATGGAATTAACCCACGTTCTCCTCATCATAGAGTGGGCAAGCATATTATAGAATAATGCTCATACAGTGGAATACTACACAGCAACAAAAAAGAATAACCTATTATGCCAACATGATAAAAGAATGAACTCAGCAACATTGTTGAATCTCAAAGACAAAAAAAAATCTCAAAGACAAAAATCTCAAAGTTCAACATTTTTGAATCTCAAAAAATCAAACACAAAAGAGTACATACTGCATGATTCATTTATATAAAGTTCAAAAATAGGCAAAATTAATTTTTAGTGATAATATTCAGAATAGTCCTTATGCTTGCTAGTTTGGGTACTGACGTGTTGGAGCACAGCACAAGAAAGCCTTCCTGGGTAATAAAATTTTCTTTATTTTGATAGAGAAAATATATTTTATGTGTAAAAATGTATTTAATATAATTCTATGTAACTCATACCTTAATAACATATCACTAAAGACAAGAGCAACCATAAAAAGTTTTGAATAATACTACTCTATAGGACTGTTTTGAGGACTGAATAGAAAGGTTTTTTTTTGTATACAAATGGATTCTTTTGGCATTTTGTATATAAATAAGGGTGTATTTTGTATAATATCTAGCACATGGTAAGTGTCCAATAAATATTAGATGTTGGGGGAAAAAGTAAACATAGACAATATCAAGTTTTGTTGATGATGTTCAGAAACTGAAGATCCAACATACTGCTGCTGAAAGCATATATTGGTACAGCCACTTTGAGGAACAGTTTGACAGTATTGACTAAAGTCAAATATATTTCTATCCTATGATAGAAGTTCCTCTCAGGTATAGAACTAAGAAATATGAGTATATATGACCTGCTCAAAAAGATGCATAGGATTGTTCATTGCAGCTTTATTCATGATAGCCAAACACTGAGAGGGCTGAAATGCCTATCAGTTTTATTGGGCTTTCCATTGCTATAACTGAATACTTGAGACTGAATAATATATAAAGAAAATAAATTTATTTCTTACAGTACTGGAAGCTGGGAAATACAAGGTCAAGGGGCAACATCCCTTGAGGACCTTCTGCTGGTGGGGACTCTGTAGAGTCCCAAAGTGGCACAAGACATCATATGGCAAGGGGGCCAGAGCATGAGTCACCCTGGCTTTTATAACAAACTTAACTCTTGTGATAACTGTCCCACTACCATGATAACCCATTAATCCATTAATTTATCAATCCATGAATGGCTTAATCCATTCATGAAGACTCTGTCCTCATGACCCAATCAGCTATTAAAGGCCCCAACTCTCATAGTGGGGATTGAGTTTCAACATTACTTTCAAAGAAGAAAAACATTCGAACCATATCACCATCAACTGTTGAATGGGTAAATAAGTTGTAGTAGTTCTTATAATGGAATATCACACAATGATATAATGGAACCAACTACTACTACATTCAGTGACAGGGGTAAATGTTGAACAAAAGAAGCAAGGTCAAGAAAAAAAGGATAGTCTACAATTTGGGTCAAGGAAAGAAGTTGACACCTAAGCTAAATTAATCCATAATGATAGAAGTCAGAGGGGCTACATCTTTGTGGGAATGGTAGTAGCTGTTGACTGGAAAGGAATATTGAAGAGCCTTTGGGATACTGAAAATTTTCTACATGTTGATGAGGGATGGTTACACAGTTGCATACACATTTTAAAATATCATGAATCTGTACTCATGATTTGTGTACTTTACTGTATGTATATTATACTTTAATATAAAAATTTTTAATTATTAAAAACTTAGGATGTAAAATAACTAAATAAAATAAAGCACTTACTTAGGTTCACCATGATTTTAAAACATCAGCAGTAGTACCGTTGGCACATTATATAAACACACTGCAATAACAATGGGATTATATAACAACAATAGGGGTCATTTTTGGATAAAGAAAAATAGCAACATTAATATGTTCACAATATTTCAGACATAAGTTCATGAGTATATTACATTTAATAAATTATGAGATATAGGGAGTACTGAAATGAGAAGAAAGATAAAAATGTTATCGCTTAATTGTCATATAAAAACAAATAAGCTAAAGTAAAACACATATACACTTGTAAATACTAAGTAAAAAGCATATACAATTGTAAAAAAATACACCTTTCTTTTCTCCCAAGCCACCCAAATAACAAAAACACACAGGAAGTAGAATGAATATCTTAAAGTGAAAAGTTCATAAACTAGAAAAATATAAAAATTAAATTTAGAAAAAAATTAATAACTAGTTCTTTGAGTATATCAGTAAAAGAGATACTTGACTTGCTGGCTTAATCTAGAGAAAAGAGAAAAAGATAATATAATTGTTATATATTTGTTGAAAAAATATTGTATTATCAAAAACAGAGATAAGGACAAAAGATTACTATATATTCGTTCTTTCTATGCTAACCAATTCAAAACATTAAATGACTGATTTTTAAGGAATATATAAATTAACAAAATTGATTAAGAGATGATGCCTCATCAAAAAGCCAAAGAGAACAATTTTTAAAATTAAGGATGTTGTCAAGTAATACTCCTTAAAAAAGAAAACGCCATACTCTGTCAATTTTCTTCTTTTGTTTTAGCAACAATTCCATATCTGCAAGGAATGTACATAAGTCAGCATATTTTTGATACATTAATTTGAAGACTAAAGATGAAAAAAACCTCACTATTCTATCACAAAAATAACATATATTGATAATAAATCCTTAAATTTCTAAAATTATGCACAAATATTACTGCTAAATATAAATTAAAATTTTTAAGGGGAATATTTGTATATGTATTTTTAAGCCGACTGAAGGGTATTGGTTTTGTATTGTTAATTTACTTAAACTGGAACTACATTTCCTAGGATTCCCCACCCCCATCCTCCTTATAATTCTGGTCCAGGATTGACCACAAGTGAAACATGCATGAGATTTGGGAGGCAGAAGTGAAGCAGCAGTCATTATTCTCTGAAAATCATTGTTGGGATTCAGGTGCTACTGTTTCACCCACTGGCTCATTTTCTGCAGCTCCTCGAGCTCCAATTGATCTGCTCCTTCAAATTCTGAGTCTTGGACCAAATGCAGATTTTTCTGCAAATCTCCCCATAATCAATTTTAAAGATGGTGAATGACAGATGTAGATTTATATCCATGGGTTGCTGATCATAATCCTAGGTTTCAATTTGTCCCAACTCTTGCCTGTTTTTCTTCCACAGTTGGCCCTGCCAACCTACAGTGGATTGTGCCCCATCCCCAGACACAGAACAGTAGCCTTCCCTAGACTCCTTTACCTGCTTCCCTCTGGATTCACTGGTTAATGACTTATCTAAAAATGTCTCCTTCTAGACCTTACATCCTCGACTTCTCCCTTATGTACACCTTGTAATACATCCCTTATTACTTATCAGTCATAATTCTTTCACTTCCCTGATCAAATGCTGATTGGTCAGTGGTGTTAAATCTAAGAATGTAAAGATTGTTCGCATAAAGAAATCTACCAGTATAGTTTATCATTTTATGTGTCAAATTATCATCTTACAAAAAAAACAAAAAAAACTTCTGTCCCAAAGAGTTTCCAGCAAGTCCTATAATATTTAGTAAGGAAATAATGCCAACCTTACATAATTTCAGATAATGAAAAAACAAGAAACAGCCTCTAACTCAATTTTATCATGTAGCTAAAATAAAATATAAAAATATACCAAGGACAATATGAGAATGTAAATTTATAGATTCATCTTATTAACATAGGGACAAAAGCCTTAAACAGAATTTTAGTACAGCAAATCCATTAATATGTGTTTGCGTGTGTGTAAATACATTCAAGTTAAATTTTATCCCAGAAAAGCAATTTTGATACACCTCAGAAAATCAAATAATATAATTCTCCACATTAATAACAACAAAACATTTTCTAACTTCAATAGGTATAGGAAAATTATGCAATAAAATGTATAAGTATTCATTTTTTAAAACTTAGAGAAATAAGAATGAAGGAAAGTCTCCTAACCAATCAAGGATATCTTTGAAAAAGCCTTCTGTAAACATCAAACAAATGTTGAAAAATGTTTCTGTGGGGTGAGGAATAAGAAAACAAAACCCACTACCACCAGCACTATTCAATAGATGACAACAATGAAGTAAGAAAAATCATAAGTAGTATAAGGATAGGAAAGGAATAAATAAAACCACCATTATCTGAAGATGAAATAATTATATATGTAGAATATCTTGAAGGGTCTCCAGGCAGAAACTGACAGAATTTAAAAAGGCTGATCATATCAAATCTTGGTAAGGATGTGCAGCTAAGGAAACTCACATACACTTCAGGTTGAAATATAAATTTAATTACAAGACAGTTTGGCCAAAAATAACATTTGTATGTCCACTTTAAATGCCCTTCAAAACTGGCAATCCAACTTTTCCCTTTCTTCTTGTTTACCTTACAAAATAATGGTTTTTGTGCCCTCTCCCATTCTTTAGGTATTCTCTCTCCTCCATCTTCAAAATACATTCAAAACTCAATTTCACTTTCTTCTTTTCCTTTTACTTGTTGGATTCCTTTTTAACTGAAAATCTTCCACCTTGCTGTCAGCTTCATGAGAGATATCCAAGGCAGGGCACATTTTCAGTTTAAATTTGTTTGGTTACACATTGCAGCATTGTTTATCATCTCATTTCTTCCTGTAACTCCTGCTGCTAATACTAGAATCTGTTTTCATTTACACACAGTCTGTGCCAGGTACACAGTGAGCGTTAAACTAATCTGTATTGATGATAATAAATGGAGAAAAAAATTCAACATCGGCAAAGAAACCAAGTTGCTCCTCTGCTATCTCGACTTGCTGCCTTCAAGGATCTGGGATTGGTACCTGGAACTTTCACTAGCTGGGAACTTTCATCCAATTAACTGAATTTGTGTCAATATATTTCTTTCATAATAGAACATTATATAAATTGTGATGTAGCTATAGATGATCTTATAAATGCAAAAAAACCCAATTTGTTTACTGTTAATTATTTTTCTTAGATGATAGGTTTTATAGTAAATTAAAATGAAGATCAGGCTTGAAGAATCTCTGAGCAAACAATTAGGCCTCATAGGGGAGCTAAACCTTGCTTGATTTGCAAACATAAATGAAACTTAACGAGCTATTTCTTGTAAATGCCCATATTAAGGAAAAACAGAATTTTTAAGAACTAGTCAAAAAGCTCATAGTTAGATAACTAGGAGCCTTTTTTTTTTTTTTTGAGATGGAGTTTCACTCTTGTTGTCCAGGCTGAAGTGCAATGGTGCGATCTCAGCTCACTGCAACCTCCGCCTCCCGTGTTCAAGCAATTCTCCTGCCTCAGCCTCCCAAGTAGTGGTGATTACAGGCATACGCCACCACACCCAGCTAATTTTGTATTTTTAGTAGAGATAGGGTTTCTCCATGTTGGTCAGGCTGGTCTTGGACTCCCAACCTCAGGTGATCTGCCTGCCTCAGCCTCCCAAAGTGCTGGGATTACAGGCGTGAGCCACCATGCCCAGCAGATAACTAGGAGCTTTCTAACTGGAGAGACTAAAGGTGGCAACTGTGTAATTGCAACTAATCAAATACTTTTATTTTCTTTCCGCATTTACTCCATACTTTCTTCTGACAATTTGTCATCAGCCCATTAAGCCTCTCTTGGTTTGGTGTTACCCAATTCATAAATTACTTCTTACTCAAATTAATTCTTTAAAAATGCATTGTGCCTCAGTTTATCTTTTTAAGAATTTGGTGTCAGAAAAGTGGGATCTGAAGGAGACTGTCATCAACTCCCAGAAGCAACAAGTAACCAGGAGTAGGTTGCACTGAACCCACGGTGCTCAGTTTATTCTTACCACCTCTGAGGGTCATGAGTAAGTCCCTCTTAGATTTGAAGCTCTGCAATTTGTGTCCTGAGATCTCTGAGTTTGTTTGAATAATTGTATTTCAATTTGGATCCTAGGGACAAAATGGGTGTTCAGAAGGAACTGGACTAGGTCCAGGCTAGTGCACTAATTTCTAGACTAGTCTGTAATCCAAATTGGAGTCTGAGAAATTGTGTTAGATGTCCAACAGGTCAAACAGGGTGTTTGACAGGAACCAGAAATAATCCACTTGGAGGCCTTAGTAAGTAAAATTTTAGAAGGACAGGGTATTATAGGTTTGTCACAATCTAGTGAGTCTGGGAGTCATCTGTCTGGAACGTCAGGTAATTATATGTTCAGAAATTTTGGACCCAGAACCTACTACTTTTTACAGAATTGGTGTACCTCAGGAAGATGACTTGGAGTTACAGTGGCCACAGTGGGGAAGTTTTATTCTAGATACAACTATTCATCTATAAGCACATTAAGAAATGAAAAGCGATCCCAAATGCCTCCCAAACAATGAGACACATTTTTCAATGGGTGTACAGAGGCTCCGCTCCCAAAAGACAGATTTTAGCACACTCATAAAAAATTATTCTGAATATTTTAACTTCTTTGGTTTCTTGCCTTTTCTATTTGAACCTCCCCAACACCGACTTTCTTTAAAAATTAGATTATCAGATGAATCAAAAGTATCTGCAACTACTCAATTTAACTCTTGGTCTGGCACACAATTCCAAACTATTATAAAAGCAACTGCCTACAGCTAAAAAGGATAAAGACTAATTGAAAATAGAATGAATGTCTCCTCCATTGTAGTTCCTCCATTCTGTCACTCACCTAAAATGTACTCCAGTCTCAATAATATTGACACCTGATAATAGGCAGCTATGCCCCAAAACTCCAGCTTGAAGAAAACTTACTATCCTTTTGTGCCTTTGAGATGTCTAGATCTTTAAAATGCAGGCTAAATTTAGAGAAAAGACTCAAAAGAAGAAAAACAAGATAATTTTTTAAGAAATTAACTGGCAAGTGAAAAACCTTAAAAGTCCATCCCAGAAATATTAATAAAAAGCTGTAGCCATTTGAACAAGTAACTTTAATTGCCAGAGACTTGATTTGGATCCAATTAGTGAATTTTATATTATTGTCACTGACACATAGCTAACACTTTAGAACAGAAGCCATGAATTTCTGGTTCCATCTGTATGTTTGTGTATGATTATCTGTGTATGTTATTTATATGTAATAAATAGTATTATATAATATCAACTATTATTTATTATACTCATATATGAATTTTTAAGAAATATTAAATATTAAAAGACGTGTTTAATTGACTTAAAAATAAGCAGCTATATAAATTATTTTCTTAGAAAAGAAACTAATCCAAATAATTTTTAAGTTCACATGACTTGATGATGTTTAATAAACAAGAATATTCATGATTTAGTAAAACAAAATGGATATTTTACCTAGCTTTCCCAGTGAAATAAGCTTATTTTATCTCTGTTACAAAATTTATCAGTAAGGAAAACAATCAGAGATGACAAGAAATTTTGTTTAATGTTACGTCTGGCTGAATCCAAAATCTTTTTGAAAACTTGAAACCTTAAAATTATACTAAGCTAATTTAGATGATAGATATTTATTAAATATCTAAATCATGTCCAAATACGATGAACTACTAAAATAATTCCTGAACATTAATTTAAGATTGTGTATTCTTGGCTTCTTATTAAATAGGAACTTGAGATATTTGGGTCTGGTGGTAAGCTTGTTCTGCGCTATGAGAAAACATATGCTATTCTAAAAAACTATGACATCATGTACTTCATAATTTCAATAAAAATTAAGGTTATTAAGTGTTGGAAATAAATTTTTAAGGAAATTGAACACTTAGAGGATTTTTAGCAAAGTGATTTTATTTTTGCGCAGAGGGGTGTTTTTTTTTTTTTTTTGGCCAGTTGCCATGAGAGCACACTTGAACAAAGAGGCACAACAGCCTTTATTTTTGACGCAAGTCTGGCTCTTGTATTTTTTTTTTTCATTGGCCGGGGTCGGGTCATATAATTTAAACTAATTTTGGTTTGCTAAATATTTGGGATTTCTTAGATAAGGTGGGCATGTAAAAGATAGAGAGGAAAGGGGAAGGTGTGTTTTAATGAGCTAGAAAGTTAGTTGTTGTTGTTAAGGAAAGGAATGTGAGCTGGTACTGATAACGCCTGGAACTGTGGTGTGCCTGGGCATTTAACAAAGGAAGAAAGGAAAAGGGAAAAAAAGGAGTGCACTAAGGGTTAAGAATTTAACTAATATGTGTAATTAAAACTAGTAGAAATTGTAACGACGAGAAGAAAAAACTATATATGAAAAAATGTACAAAAAAGTAGGATGTGTTTTTAATAAGGAAATGTACAAAGGATGTGTGTTTTCATTAAGAAAAAATAGAAAGTAAGTTTGTCTTAAGGCAAGATAACTGATTGTTCTAGGATAAAAAAGAGGAAAGACAAAAACCGAATAGATATAGCAAGCTGTAGAAGGTCTGGAATAAAGGAATCTTATATGTGGTCAGACTATAGAGATTAGAGGGATTTTATTTATAAGGTTGATTTTAAAATAATAAGCTCGATAATGTAGGAATGAAAAGTTTGAATTTGGTTTCCCTCTGTTGAAAGGATAAAGGGTTTTTTTGAAGCATTGATCTGTTCCTGATTATGAACTTTTTTT
>NW_012120377.1:197234-233231 GCF_000951035.1 Colobus angolensis palliatus
TGAGCCACCGCGCCCGGCCCAGTTTTTTAAACAACTGTTTAACTTTCTGTATTTGCTTTAAAAAATTTTTTTCACTTTGGTATTGTTTCACAGTGGCCTGTGATCCTGTTGAATCAAGCATTTTAAACCTTTTGACATCTTTTTCCCTAAAGATACATCAAATAGTAAATCTCTTCATGATTCTTTTTGATGTTTTTTGACAGCTTCCAAAAATCAAATTCTAAATTAAGTCTTTTTGAATTTAAATTAGGAGCTTCCAGAAGCGTCCCTGAAATATCTCAAAAGGCTTACTTATTTCCCTATAAACAAAGAGATGTTAAATTAATTAGGCTTTTTTGATATATTGAATTGCATGTGAAGCATTGTCAGATAATAAGTGATGTTAAAACTTCTTCAAGTTATGTTTGTGACTGATATGAGTACCCAGAAATTATATGAAATTTCTAAAAATCTGATATATCCTGGTATATTGATTTCAGTAATAATTTGAATTATTATGTTAAAATGTATGTCAGCAAAACAACTACATTTCTTTGTGAATTGTATGATACAAAATTGCAAAAGTTTAATTAAAAAGATTTGATAAGTACATGTTTTAGATAATTTTAAGATTATTCTATTGGACTAGGTAAGATTTTTGAGAACTGTAATTTAAAAATTGATGGACTCATAAAATTTAAGATCAAACAAAACAAAAATAAATTTTATGGGACTGAGTTAACTGATGAAAATAATTACAATTTTCATAACTTTTTGTTTAAAACATCGCTGGTTCCTTAATGTCTTATTTTTCATATTTAAGGAACTATTTTTCCTTTTCTCTTAAGCTTCCTATAACTTACAGCAATTTGATAAAATATGCTTTTGAAAACAGATTTTTATCCCTCCCTGATTGCTCCAGAATTTGGAAACTGTTATTAAATATTTTTATCTTTATTACAATATGGCAGTTTGCATAGGTTCAATGAAAATCTATTCTTCCTGTAACAGGACATAATTAGCCAGGTCCTTGGCCTGGCTTTTTAGCCTAGAGAGTTTTTTAAGGTCTATCTTAAGATTTCTTATTACCAGATAGTTTTTTTTTTGTTTTTTGTTTTTTGTTTTGTTTTGTTTTTTTTTTTTTTATTATACTTTAAGTTCTAGGGTACATGTGCATAACGTGCAGGTTTGTTACATATGTATACTTGTGCAATGTTGGTGTGCTGCACCCATCAACTCGTCAGCACCCATCAATTCATCATTTATATCAGGTATAACTCCCCAATGCAATCCCTCCCCCCTCCCCCCTCCCCATGATAAGCCCAGTGTGTGATGTTCCCCTTCCCGAGTCCAAGTGATCTCATTGTTCAGTTCCCACCTATGAGTGAGAACATGCGGTGTTTGGTTTTCTCTTCTTGTGATAGTTTGCTAAGAATGATGGTTTCCAGCTGCATCCATGTCCCTACAAAGGACGCAAACTCATCCTTTTTTATGGCTGCATAGTATTCCATGGTGTATATGTGCCACATTTTCTTCATCCAGTCTGTCACAGATGGACATTTGGGTTGATTCCAAGTCTTTGCTATTGTGAATAGTGCTGCAATAAACGTACGTGTGCATGTGTCTTTGTAGTAGAATAATTTATAATCCTTTGGGTATATACCCAGTAGTGGGATGGCTGGGTCATATGGTACATCTAGTTCTAGATAGTTTTTAAAAACTAAGCTGACTGATACAAAGTTAATAAAGTTCCTTGGACATTACCAAAGATTTGACTAAAATAATGTTTTTGTTTTGTGTGTGTGTGTGTTTTTTTTTTTTTTTTTTTTTTTGAGACAGAATCTTGCTCTGTCACCCAGGCTAGAGTGCAGTGGAGAGATCTGGGTTCACTGCAAGCTCTACCTCCCGGGTTCCCGCCATTCTCCTGCCTCAGCCTCCCGAGTAGCTAGGACTACAGGCGCCGGCCACTATGCCTGGCTAATTATTTGTATTTTTAGTAGAGATGGGGTTTCACTTTGTTAGCCAGGACGGTCTTGATCTCCTAACTTCGTGATCCACCCTCCTCGGCCTCCCAAAGTGCTGGGATTACAGGCATGAGCCACCGCGCCTGGCCTAAAAGAATATTTTAAAATATATATAGACTTACTATTCTTCTTTCACTTATGTAAATAATCAGGTCAAGTTTACTTATTTTGTAAAAAAGACATTAATCATACTGTGATTATTCTGGCATAATGGAAGTAACTATATAAAAGGAGAAAGCCATAGTGTACCCATTAGCGAATTCTACTTCTATTTATTTTTCTTTAAGATTTTGTTATGCAACTGTTAACTGTATTGAATCCCAAAATTTTCTAGTTTCACTAAAATCTAAAACTGCCCTCCTCCCAAGGGCATTCAAGTTTCCTGAATGCTGAAACTTGATGACTTTCAACTTCAGAAAATCACTTCAGTAGATTATGCATGGATGACCTTCAGACCTGCTGCTACACAGGATGCTTAAGAGAGTTTACCAGAACACCCCCTGATGACATAACCAAAGACATCCAACTGCCATCCTCATTCCATCATCTAAGGATGCTTCAAACTCAAATCTGGATGTCTTGACTCACTACCCTCTGGCCTCAAAAACCAAGAACATAATTTGCTCCCAATATGAACCTTTGTTTTTCTTTTGTTTTCATAGAAAAATACCCTGAATTCCTTTCAAGCAATACAATCAGAAACAAACAATTTAACTGCAATAGTGCTTCAAAAAAGAAATTCTTGCTATCCTAACAGCCCAACAAGGAGGAGTATATGCTATTATTGATAAAAAAATGTTGCTTCTGTGTTAACAAATTAGAAATGGTTGTTCAAAATTTAAAGGTTCTTAAGAAACAAATTTAAGTATCTTGCTAAATAGGTGCTGCCTCCTCCATTGATTTATTTAGTTGGTTAATTCTTGGTTCCTGGGAATATCTGCCTCAGGAATTGTTTTAATCCTTGGCTATTTTTATCACTATTTTCATTGTATTCACCTCCCTAGTGTGTTGTATCCTCTCAAAGATTTTCAGTGCTTTCCAGCAGCTACTCACACATCAAATTATTTCCATCAGGATTAGACAATATGCGGAACTCAACAACCCAACCATCAACGCCTACAGTGACTTTGAAGTTTTTGGTAACAATGGCTATGTGACCTCTCATCCCAATGTGATTATTGATGATGATTGTATCTACATTACTTTTTGTTCCAGTGACTACGTCAATAGTGACAACCAAAAGTAATGCTACAGCATTTGGTCACACTCTCAGATTGCAGAAAGGATGGCCAAAAGAGGGAAACTGCTAAACTAAAATGAATATCAGAGCTAAAGAACCTGGGCAAACAAAACCATTTAGGTCTCATAAGTGACCTAAATCTTACTTGATTTGCAAACATGAGCAAAACTTAACTTGAGCTATTTCTTGTAAGTGCCTGCTATTAAGGAAAAACAGAACTTAAGCTCAATCAATCAGAAGTAGCCAAGAAACTTATAACTATTTAACTAGAAAATTTCCAACTGGATAAACCAAAGAAAGCAACTTTGCAATCAAAAAATTTTTTTGTTTGCTTCCACATAAACCCAGTAAATACTTGCCCTGATGAAATGTCATGGGAACATTAAACCTCTCATGGTTTGGTGTCTCCCAATTTATCAATTACTCAAACTTCTTCCTCAAAGTCTTTAAAAAAAGGAAGGTTATTATGCCTCAGTTTACCTTTTTTCCTTCAGAAAACCATAGATTTACCATTCACTTTTTTTTTTTTTTCTGTCACCCAGGCTGGAGTGCTGCAGTGTGATCTCAGCCCACTGCAACCTCCGCCTCCCGGGTTCAAGCGATTCGGAATCACAGGTGCATGCCACCACACCTGGCCAACTTTTGTATTTTTAGTAGAGATGAAGTTTTGCCTTGTTGCCCAGGCTGGTCTGGAATTTTTTGCCTCATGTGATCCACCCACCTCGGCCTCCCAAAGTGCTGGGATTACAGGCATGAGCCACCGTGCCTGACCCAGTTTATCTTTTTAACACATATACTGAATGAAGCTCAGCAGCAGCTCATTTTCAACTTTTGACACAGTCATCTGCAATGGCTGTTAAAGCAGCAGATTTTCCAGCCCTATACAGAAATATTCCCATTTAGAAATTCTGAGATGAGGCTTACTGATCAATATTTTAGCAAAGAACATACTCATTCAACAAATATTTTTGAGTGCTAGTCATCAATATTTTATTTTATATATAGCTGTGAACAAAACATCAAAATCCTTGCTTTTGTGGAGCTCAATTCAGTGAGAAGCTCTAACATAAGTGTTTGCAGTATTTAACAGCAGTCTTTAACACTCCCATACTTTCTAAATATTGTTGTTTATAGTAATATCTACTGTGTTTGGTATGACTTTTTGATAAGGAATTATTTTGGGAAGGTACAATATTAATGTTAATGTTACAATGACCATATATCTATATGCTATATTTTGATTTTCTTCCTAATTTTCGAAGCCATGTATCTGTTTGAAACTGCCATTGCAAAATTATAACTGAAAAAGTGAAAGAGATGTGGCCTAACCAACTCCTTCTTACTTCTAACCTCCAAGCTGTCCTTGTTCATTCCTAAGCGTAGGCCAAACTAACTTTGGGAGGAATTTAGTTTATAGTTTAGCTTTGAAACAAAGATGATAATAGCACTTTCCTGAACAAAACCTCTTCTATCCTGTAAACCAGTTTGCCTTTGCAGTATTAACAAATTAGCTACAAGTTTAGAAATGAAGATTTAGGGGCCATGCAGCTTCTGGCTGCAAGAGCCTGAACCTCCCCAAATTGCTTCTGGGAATAACATTGCTCTTCTGAAACCTACGATCAGTGCTTGAGATATTTTGAAGACTATGTTCTGACACACCAGCTAACACTACCCAATCTGGTAATCTGGCTCAACTAATTCTATGATTCCATCCAAGGAACAGAAGACAGCAAGAAAACTCACTTAGACACCCTATTATTTTATCTCCAGTCCAACCAATCAGCACTCCATACTTCCCAAGCCCCTACTTGCCAAATTATCCTTAAAAACTCCAGTTCCCAAGTTTTGGGGGAGACTGATTTGAATAATAATAAAACCATGGTGTCTTACACAGCCAGCGCTGTGTGAATTGCCCTTTCTCTATTGTAGTTCTGTTCTCTTGATAAATCGGCTCCGTCTAGGCAGCAGGCAAGGTGAACCCATTGGAAGGTTCATGATCTGTAGCTTTTTGATTATAAAATACGCTCCTTCAGGTAAAACAGTAAGATCCATGATGATGTAAAATAGGAGAGACTTTCAAATCTACCTGTTTTTGAAAGAGCATTGAAAACGCTCAACTGGAACACTGTAATTTTAAAAATGAAGCAATGGATACCTATATCAATTGGGAAAAAGAACACTCAAATTTTCCTTAATATCAGTTTATTTAAGAGAGGAATGTTTCTTTCCACTTTTAAAGACTTTCATAAAACCCTTTTCCCTCCTACCCCCAACCAAAAGACCTGTTACACGAGCTGCAGAAGTTCAGCAAATGTTAAAACACTATTAGTCACGTCAGGCTCAACAGCTAGAAATCAAAGTCAAGTTTTGACCTATTATCACTTCTTCCCAAGAAAATACACTCTTTTAAGTAGAAGGAGTGAGATAGTGCTCTCTGCAACAAGGAATTGCCCCAAAAGCCAAGAAACTGTGGTTGCCCAAACAAATACGCCAGAATAAAGTGAGGTATGTATATGCTATTTGAGATGTTTCATTCAGATACAGCCACAGTGTCTTGTCAGTATTTTTAGTTATTATTAACAGAAGCTTTCTCAGGCTGATCAAAAGGGAAAAAAAATTGGGGAAAACTGGCAAACAGATTTGAGACTCATGTTCCATGTATAACAAATGACCCAAACTGTCTTCTAGCACCATTTCAGAAGAAAACCTCTGCCAATGCTACTGAGCATAGACAGTGAGTTTTCATTGCTCTTGTTTTCATGCCAGAAACTCAAATCTAAAATTTTTCTGCCCTTTTGTGCCACTAACTCCTGAACTCTGATGAAAGTGCAGTGGATTGGCAGAATTTGTGTTACAATCCTGTGCCTTAGCTGCAAAGGAGCCTAGGAAAGAGTTTGACATTTCCAGCTTCAGAGTAAGACCCTTTGTGTCCTCCACCAAGATTCATAAAAATGGTTAACTCCTTAGCCACAAGCTTAAATGATGTACAAACTGAGTGATAAAGGACAGTTGCAGCCTTGTCTGGCTAATTATTTTTATTTTATTTTTTTACTTTCCACTTTTGGGAAATGCTAAACCTAAAAACTTTGCTATGGAGATAAGGACTCCACACTCTTAAAAAAAAAAATCTAAAATAGATTAATGTAAGTATGTTTTCCTTTCAAGGGCATAAGAAAGTTGATTTCTTTCCCAGTGAATCACTCACTGAATGGAGAATGATCCTTAGTTATATATGAACATAATGAAATGTAACCACTGTAGTTATTTCTGCAAGATGAACACAAATAGTTTAGATGATTTTAAATTTGGTAGAACAAGAAGAATATTTTCACTGGGTTCTAATACTGTTCTAATGTTACTGACACAATGATCACATATCTTCCAGTGGCAAATGCTAGTGTTAAAATAATTCTCTTAGAATGGAAACCATGCCTCTTCAGCCCTTCTATATCTTCAACCAGAGTATAAATTTTTTAATAATTTAAGTTTAAAAATCAGGTCACAGCTCCTCTAATAAATTTAAATTTAAATAGATTAAATTTATCCCTGGCTGGAGAGCAAATTGTAATCAAAACTACACACTGTGCTTCTCAACCTTTATGGTGCATATCAATAGTCTGGGATTTTTCAAAATAAAACCATATTCTGCTTCCAAATAAGTGGGATGGGGACAGATATTTGCATCTGTAACAAGCTCCCATGTGTTACCAGCTGTTAGCATGCGCAGGCTACATTTTGAATAACAATGGCTTTGAGCTTAGCAAAGGTTAATGAAGAATCTTGAGCAACTGTTGCCACAGGTGCTTTGAAAGCTCAGGAAGGCCCTGAGCTTGCCATTTTTATCAAATTATATTGGAATAACAGCTGAGGGACTTTTTTGAAGAAAATTGCTTTAAAACAACTAAGAATAGGGATCTTAGCTTCTGTTGGGGTGAAAGTCCCTTTCTACTCAATTTACACTTATTTTGTATCTTGTGACAATAAAAGGATCATGATCAGTTTGCTGCTAGTTCCCCTGAATTTATGTTCTGTAAAACATAACCCACTGTCTTTGAACTACATGGACTTTATTCTAAAATATCTCTGGGAAATGAGTGACTGAACTTCATATATTAAGAAGGTTTAAGTACTTTTGCTTTGATTTACTATTCAGGAATGAGTATAATAACAGTTATAACCAGTGGGGTTTTTTTTAAGTAATATAAATGTTCAGTTTTCCTCTGGCAAATTATTTACTAAGTCACAATGTGACTAAAATACAACTAATATACAAAACAATTATACCAGATGTCTTAGTCTGTTTGGGCTGCTATAACAAAATACCTTAAACTGAGTAATTTCTAAACAATAAAAATGTCTTGCTTACACTCCAGAGGCTGGGACGTCCAATATAAATGCACTGGGAGATCTGATATCTGATAAGGGCTCACTCTCTGCTTCCAAGATGGCACTTTCTGTGTGTCCTCACAGGGTGGAATGACAAGCAAGCTGCCTTGCACCTCTTTTATGAAGGCATGAATCCCATTCACGAGAGTGTGACCTCATGGCCTCATAACCTCCTAACCCTATCTCTTAATATTAAAACAAGGAACATTAGATTTCAACATATAAACTTTGGAGAGACACAAATATTCAGACCATAGCACCAGGGAAAAATAAAAACAGTGACCTGACATAAGTTTACCACTGAGTAGTTGCTTTCTAAAATTAGAGTGGCAGCATAATACAAGGGTGAGAACTCAAGCTCTAGAACAGGCTGAACAAAACTCATCTCCAGATCTGATTTTTCCTAGCTCTGTGATCTTGGAAGAGTCATTTCACCTCTCTGAACCTGTTTCCTCATGTATAAAACGAGGTTGTTCAGAATTACCATTCAATCTAGCAGTCTTATTATTGAGTATATATGTAAAGGAATATAAATGATTATATTATAAAAAAGGAATATAAATGATTATATTATAAAGACACATGCATCTGTACATGTGCATGTTTATTGCAGAACTATTCACAATAACAAAGAGATCAAATAAACCCAAATGCCCATCGGTGGTAGACTGGAAAAAGAAAATGTGGTACATATACACCATAGAATACTACAAAACCATAAAAAAGAATGAGATCATGCCTTTTGCAGCAACATGGATGGAGCTGGAGGACATTATCCTAAGCAAACTAACACAAGAACAGAAAACCAAATACTGCATGTTCTCACTTAAAAGTGGGAGCTAAACAACAAGAATATATGGATATGAAGAAGACACCAGGGCTTATGTAAGGGTAGAGGGTGGGATGACGGAGAAGATTCTAAAAACTGCCTATTGGGTACTACACTTATTACCTGGGTGATGAAATGATCTGTACACTAAATCCCCATGATACACAGTTTTTCTGTGTAACAAACCTGCACGTGTACCCCTGAACCCAAAGTGAAAGGTAAAACGATAAATAAATAAAATAAAAATAAAATGAGGTTATTAACAGCAAGCATGGCATAATGCCTGTAAAATGTTTATTATTTTCTATTATATAATCTATAATTTTATTTTTAAAGAAAGAAAAGAGATTATATTAAAGTAATGAATACTTGAAAAAGTTTCATTAAACAGACTAAAGGAAGAATGGTGATCTTTGTGAAACAGTGAGCCTCATCCTCTCCTAAAGTATTGTAAAACCAGATGATTGTGAAGTGAGGGTGGTATATTGTTAGGAAAGTAATATAGATACATCTTGGTCCTGTTTTTTATAGGCATGAGAATTTGATGGGTTTTTTTTCTATTCATATTTCTTAGGCATGAACTGAATTAGCCAATAACATAAAGGTCATATTCCTGGAATTCGGTCATGAACTAAATAATTGAAAGATCATTATTTAGTCTATTATAGAGGAAAAATGAATTTCTAAGTTCTTAGAGCACAGTCATGTAATGGCTTTATTAATCTATTATTTACATAAACTGAAGAAAAATAAGTTAAAGAGGTTGAACAGGTTGTTTTTCTATTGAGAACTTTATAGTAAAATTTAACTTCTCATGAAAAGAATAATAAGTAAGAAAAGGCATTTAAGGGTAAACTTATGTTATTTTACACAAGAACAGAAAACCAAACACTGCACGTTCTCATTCATAAGTGGGAGTTGAACAATGAGAACACATGGACACTGGGAAGGGAACATCACAACCTAGGGCCTGTGGGGTGGGGGAGGGATAGGGTTAGGAGAAATACCTAATAGAGACGATGGGTTGATGGGTGCAGCAAACCACTGTGGCGCGTGTATACTTATGTAACAAACCCGCACGTTCTGCACATGTATCCAAGAACTTAAAGTATAATTTTAAAAAAGAATAAAATTATGAAGAGATTTTGGAATCTATAGTATGAGTAATGTACTAATTTTGAATCTTCAGAGGATACTGTGCTGTACCATTTGATTACACAACCTTGTATGACAGTATTTTCACTGTGATATAATATCAAACAAAATGCAAGAATGTTATAAAATATTTACTAGATTAATGATATTCTGAGAACTGCAATGACAAAACAACAAACCTAAATACCTTATCTAAGAGAATAGGCAATTTTCTCCCATTAATAAGTTATACTAGAACTCTGAAGAATTTTAATAATTTATATGAATCACATATTTTTCATACTTAGGTGTTTCAATTGATTATTGAAATTCATTAGGTTAAATCTTGGGATCTGCCAGAGCTCCTGCATTGTTTTAAAACCACTGAGGTTTTGGTCTATTCTTTTACCCTCAGCGTAGATGGTCTTGAGATTCTGCTGGAGCAGAAAAATTATTCTAATAGTTCATCTAACTGATTTCTGAAATGGCCACAAAGTTAGGAATATCTAAGTATTTTTAAAATATTGACTCAGAAAGGAAAGTAAAAGCTATTTGAGTTGAATAAGGCCATTGAACATCTTTCAGTTTTATTGATTTTTTTAGATTTTTGCTTTTACTTTAAATTAATTTCACCATTTCCCAAAGAATTCAAAATGCTTACTAAAGTCTAAGTATTCCACTCCTTACAATATTTTCATATATATTATTCTTATGCATGTTACATAAACCCTACATGTTATTGTTTTAAATAAGTATTATTTTATATTTATCTTTTTTTGTGCTTTCATTTCTTTCTGCAGTCTTTTGTTTCTGAGATTACTTTGCTTTGGCCTGAAGAGACTTAGTGTTTCTTTTAGTGCTGATTGCTTGTATTGAATTAAATCAGAATCAGAAGGTTGTTTTGCACAGTGTGTTTTGTTTTTGGTGTAAAGAGATTGTTTTCTTACCTTCGTATTTGAAAATACTTTCACTGGATGTGGACTTCTTGGATGACAGGTGGGCAGGTTTTCTTTTAGCAGTTACAAAATGCTATGCTGTTGTTTTCTGCCTATCATCATTGTCATTTAATAGTTTGCTGTAAGCCTGTTGACATTTCATACAAAGGTATGAATTACCTCGATTGTTTTGAAGCTTGATTTTTATGGTGGGCATATTTATTTGATCTTTCTGTGGTCTCAACTAAAACCCTAGAATATTTCCCAAGATACAACCACTCAAACTGAATTTTTACTCTGATATTTTCATAGCATTGTGCAGGATCTGACATCTCACTTCAGCTTTCCAACATCATCTAGGCTGCCTGGAGTCTTGACCTATGCACCTACAGAATAAAAGACATCCAAAAACATTTGTTACTATCTCAGAACTCCAATTTCTGTTGACTACATTCAGCAAGATCTTTGTTTTCTATTTGGACTTTATTCTAATATGCTACAATTTGGAAAATATCCTCAGAAAGAAAACCAGAATGAACATAGAGCTCATCTTTTTGCAGATTGTTTTTCATAAATTATAACCCTGAATTGGTTTCTGTCTAATGACAGGAAACAAATGTTTTATAAATTTCATTAGTTCAATGACAGTCACTCACTCATGATTTGAATGGGAAGTCCTACTGCAAAACTCATTTTCATTATATAGACCAGTATCAGTGGTTTGATCACTCAATAAACCTTATTTTTCTGTCTAAATCATCAAAGTCTCCAGAAGCAGGAGATACATGTTCCTACTTCATACCCTTATTACAAGATAAAGTCTTTTCTCCTATTCCCATGTAAGGAATATATTCACATTTCAATAACGTGAAAAACAAATACTTTTATGTACACACACATATACAAATATATATTCATAATACACCTTTACTTGAATATTTTACATACAACAAATTAATTTCATCCTATATTTTTCACCGCTATTGTAAGATAAAGTCCTTTCTTTCATTCCTATGTAAGGAATATGTTTGCATTTCAATAACAGGAAGAACAAATTCTTTTATGTACACACCCATATATACAAATATATATTCATATACACCTTTACATATTTTACATACAGGTATTTAATTTTATCCTATATTTTTTCAAAGAAACTAATTGGTATGAAAAAATAATCGGTATCCATTTAAAAGCATTTTTATGAAATTGCTACTAAAAAATCTGAACAGATGTTTAATTTTCATTTTTAAAGGAGGATGGTGGCAGATATAGACGTAATTGTCCTTTGAATTCAAATTAGGATTTCAACCAACCTCCTTTCATGTGCACAAATAGCACATGTACTCAAAGATAACAGATTATTTTTACACCTAAAATTGTGACTGCGTATCTTTGCTTTGGTTCTGGGAATCTGTCAATTAGAACACCACCTCACAAAATGATGAACAAAATATTATGTGCCAAACGTTGGGATCTGAAATTATGCTTTCCATTGCCACTCATTAATGTAACTAAAATCAAATTGTTTCCACGGTGGCGATTAGAACAACATAGCCACCTATCTCTGAGCTGATTTTGTTTGTGTTATCGAATAGTGACCAAAACACAAAACAATATTTCCAGTCAGACTCACTGTCATGACTTTTTATTACTTTATTATTATTTAACAGTAGTTTTAAACAATACATTTTTTTTTATTGGTTTACCTTATCCATAGTCTCAAATTGACTAAAAATCATTAAAGTAGTTTGAAAACTATTATTTTGTTCATTACATAATTTAAATTGAAAAAATGTTATAATGATGAATTTCAATATCTTTTGAGTAGAAATGAAAAAGGTTCACACTTAAAATATTAAATTTTGAAAGAAGAGCTGATAAACCATATTTCCTGAGAAGGTACTGGTTTAATATCAGAAAGTAGCACAGCTAAAATAGTAGTTCAAAAACAAAAGAAAAGTAGCTTCCATTGGCTATTTGGTATGTGCTACAATGACACAAATGGCATCATTTTATCTTGGTAACAATCCTACAGTAAACATTTTTGGAATTATTTTGTAGATGAGGAAATAAGTTCAGAGAAGCTCCTTAACATGCCTAAGATCATATAGTTTTTGAGTGGCAGAGTTGGAATACAAATAAAAGTCAGTCAGACTTCAAAATATGTGTCTTTTGCAAACCAGTAAGACAATGTGAACATTTACTCTGGAGCAGAAGGCAGAGAACAATCATTTCTTGCTTGCAGACGGTGGCTTACATTGTTCTTGCGTCTCCTGATTGACAGCCAAAGTAAACAATATGGTTTACCTTTGCCAGCACTTTGTTCTCCACTCAATACTCATTCAGGCTACACGAACTCCTGATTGGCTTCTCTGCTTCCGGTTTTTTCCCTCTGGCTAGTACGCATCAGCTTAAATTTTCATCTTTATAATGTCAGATGTACCAGGTTAAGTGTGCCCTTTATAATTCTGACTCCTTAGCTAAAGATGTGCCAGTAACCCAATATGAAACAAGTAAATAATGTTTCATTTCACATTTACTATGTGTATAATCAGTTTTATAATTAGAAAATGAGTATACTTGATTCGTTTTTAGAAGTGGTTCACATCTTAAAATACTCATTTTTTAACAGTTTGATTCACTATCCTTACCTTGAATAACTATTAAAACATACAATAAGCCGGGCACAGTGGCTCACGCCTGTAACTCCAGCGCTTTGGGAGGCCGAGGTGGGCGGATCATGAGGTCAGGAGATCAAGACCATCCTGGCTAACACGGTGAAACCCCAACTCTACTAAAAATACCAAAAAACTTAGCCGGGCGTGGTAGCATTCCCCGGTAGTCTCAGCTACTCCGGAGGCTGAGGCAGGAGAATGGTGTGAACCTGGGAGACAGAGCTTGTAGTGAGCGAGATCGCGCCATTGCACTCCAGCCTGGGGGACAGAGCGAGACTCCGTCTCAAAAAAAAAAAAAGGATATATATATGTATGTATATATATGTGTATATATATGTATATATATGTGTATATATGTATATATATGTGTGTGTATATATATGTATATATGTGTGTATATATATGTATATATGTGTGTGTGTATATATGTATATATGTGCGTGTGTATATATGTGTGTATGTATATATGTGTATATATGTGTGTGTATGTATATATGTGTGTATATATGTATATATGTGTATATATATGTGTGTGTATATATATGTGTATATATATGTATACATATATATACACACACACACACAATAGCCAGAAGTATCTATTTTCAGAAGAATTTCCCCACCTTCCATTTTATATTAAGTATGCTTTTGTTATCATAGTCTCAATGAACTTCATTTTTAATGGTTTGAAATTCCACTGAGTCAGTGTACCATAGTTTACATAGCATTTCCCTATTATTAGCTATTAGGTTTTGTAAAAATATTCCCTATCAAAATCCAAGATAATGTGAATTAATTGTTATAAGGCTTTTCTATATTTTTAATAATGTTGATAGGCTAAAATAATAGATAAATTCCTGGTCAAATACACTTATATTTTTTAAAGTATCTAATAAATATTAACTGCCCTTTGGAAATCCTTCTGAAAATCATTACCTGTATTTTTCTTAAAATTTTTGGCCGGGTGTGGTGGCTCACGCCTGTAATCCCAGCACTTTGGAAGGCTGAGGCAGGCGGATCACGAGGTCAGGAGATGGAGACCATCCTGGCTAACACGGTGAAACCCCGTCTCTACTAAAAATACAAAAAATTAGCCAGGTATGGTGGCAGGCACCTGTAGCCCCAGCTCCTCGGGAGGCTGAGGCAGGAGAATGGCATAACTCGGGAGGCAGAGCTTGCAGTGAGCCGAGATCACGCCACTGCACCCCAGCCTGGGTGACAGAGGAAGACTCTGTCTCAAAAAAAAAAAAAAAAAGAAAAGAAAAGAAAAATTTCATCTCCTAAAGTTGTCAGATATTAAGTCTCCAGTGATTACACACATTGATAACACTTACTCTGCACCTTTTCCCATTGCAGATACAATTTTCCACCACTCCTCTAATTTATGGAAGTAAGAGGAAAGTTACTCATTCTCTTGCTCTTAGACCATTTTCTTGCCGTTGACATTCAGTGATCTTTATACTTACTACTCTTCTGGAAGCTCCAATCTTTGCTTATTTGTCTATTCTCCTCTTAATATCTCTGTCTGTCTTACTACTGACCCTTTCTTTTATATCAATTTCTAGGCACTCTGGTTCTCTACACCCTGATTTTAGCATCTTTTTACTTTATCCTTTGATATCACATTGGGTAACTTCTTTGTCTAAATGAAGAAATAGACAAACTCACAGTCACAATTCAAGATTTCATAATTCCTCTCTCAGTAATTGATAGGACAAAGAAGGATAAAGAAGACTTGAACCACATTATTAAACAACTTAACATAATACAGAAAACTCTAGGATCAACCCCAGCAAAATACATATTCTTTTCAGTGCACATTGAAAAATCACCAAGATACACCATATTCTGGACCACAAAACAAGACTCAATAAATTTAAGAGAATTGAACTCATACAAAATATTTTTTCTGACTACAATTATATTAAACTATAAATCAGTATCAGAAAGATATCGAGAAAATATGAAAAATATTTGAAAATAAGCAGCATATTCTTAATAACTCATACATTAAAACACAAATTACAAGTGAAGTATTTTAAACTGAATGAAAATGGAAACATGAGGTATCAAACTTTGTAGGAAGTTACCAAAACAGTGCTTAGAAGGAAATTTATAGCATTCAAAGCTTATATTAAGATAAAAGAGCTCTCAAATTAGTAAACAAGTTTCCACATTTTGATATTAAAAAAAAGTGTGAATTTAACCCAGTGTAAAAAATAGAAACAAAAGAATCAAGCTAAATGTAGAAACTAATGAAATAGAAAATGAACAGAAAATAAAAGTCAGTAAAGCAAAACTAGTATTGTTGAGAAATAAAATTAATAAATTCCTAGACATCCTGATAAAGTAAAACAAACCAAAAAATGGGGTAGGGAGAGAAATCACATATGTATTAAAAAACATACCCACAACTTAGTAGGCTATAAAACATGTTAATTTATGAATGCTGTAAGCAACCATCCAAGGACACAAAGTGTCAGAAAAAACACATATGAAAAACAGACATTAATTTGCTTCATATTTAACTACCTTTTTGGTACCATCTTCACTCAGCTTATCCAAGTGAAATTTCACATGACATACCAATTATTACCCAGTTTGAACAGACTGAATTCTGTTAGACACTTGCAAATGGCCTATGGCATTTCTATACCTTTGCTAACCTCCTTCAAAAAAATAGTATTAAATATGTGTCAATGCTCAAGTCCAGAAAGTTCTGGTAACAATTTGATTAAATACTTTTTTCAAGAATATTGAGGAACTTTTCATGCTGAGAAGTTAACTGTACTTTTGAAAGAGGATGCTTGAATGAAGGTAAATACCAGATGCCACTTCCTTTATTTTTTGTTTCTAATAAGAAGTAAACTAAAGCAACTAGGAATCTTTTCAAAATCAAGGTCTACCTGGATTTACAAGAAAAGGGACAGATTATCTATCTAAAACAATGGAAAAAAAGAATCAGGAAAACATTTGTACCAGGGGCAAAAATCTAAGTAAATTACATCTATTCTTTGCTACCATGAAGAATTTCCCTTATTACTTCCTCCCAGGGCTGGCCCATGTTATTAAGGGAGCAGTGATAGTTCAAATTCTCAACAGAACAACTGATATAAAGATTACAATGAAATATGGAGAAAAAGCATAGTACTAGGTTTAAGTAAAAGATCTCTATTTATTATTACGATTATCACATTAATTTTAGCACATGTATGTTAAATTAGAGAAAAAATGTCCAAGCACATTTATTTCTATGTTTATTAGTGTCTTGCTCACAACTGATCTTCAATTAATAAAAGTCAAATGACTGGTATACAGAAAGACGTAGATCTTTTCTTCCATTTTATATTCCTGTATATTTCTATAATATCTGGTATTAATTTTTAATATCAGTTATTAGAAAAATTACACCATAAGCTTTGAGAGAGAGTTAAATAAGGTAAGACCTTTACAAATATTTATTAATATGAATACTTAAATTGTGACATTTAAAAAATATTCAACCAGTAAAAATCTTTTTTAAAAAGGTATAATTAGTAGGGCCGGGCGCGCTGGCTCAAGCCTGTAATCCCAGCACTTTGGGAGGCTGAGACGGGCGGATCACGAGGTCAGGAGATCAAGACCATCCTGGCTAACACGGTGAAACCCCGTCTCTACTAAAAAATACAAAAAACTAGCCAGGCGAGGTGGCGGGTGCCTGTAGTCCCAGCTACTCGGGAGGCTGAGGCAGGAGAATGGCCTAAACCCGGGAGGCGGAGCTTGCAGTGAGCTGAGATCCGGCCACTGCACTCCAGCCTGGGTGACAGAGCCAGACTCTGTATCAAAAAAAAAAAAAAAAAAGTATAATTGGTAGAATCCAGATTTTGGAAAATGAAATTTTAAATGGAAAATATTTCAATATATATGTAAATCACTCCTAAAAAAAGACTAAATACAACTCATAAGGTACACATATAAGATGAACTGGATCGAATGATTATTAAATTGCATACCATCATGTTTTGATTTGATACACAGTGGCACTGTTCACTTTAAGCATGAAGTCTCAACAAATCAGATATGTTGAATACACCTATCTGATGGAAGACACAAGAAAAAAGTCCTCCTTTTCCTAGAAGCAGATAAGTGAATGCGGAAAAGATAGACTAATTTTTTAACTACATATTGTGGAGTCATAAAGGCTACAAGAGAAGGCCTAAAATGGTATGATCTTCACTGAGCCAAATTAAGCTCCTGGGAGATTTGCTCGGAGGGCAGATAGAAGACTTTTGGTTTACTCCAGTCCATTAGGTCTGCAGGCTTTCAAAATTGCTACTCTGACCTGGGTCATTCCTCTCATCAAAATTTCTGGGAGCTTCTGAATTAACAAATCATTTTGAAGTAGAGGAGAAAAATAATAAAGGAAAAATAAGGCCACTAAGTTATGTTCTCTGAACAATGGTTTTTAAAAACCTGGATAGTCACAAAATGAAAAATGTTTTAATAAATGAATTACAGTGACCCAGCTCTTAAAGCCTGATATTCAACCTCTACAACTGCCATTAACCCAAAGAAGAAGAGAGTATAATAGCATAACTTCATTGCAATTCAATGGATTTGAGCAAGTTATTTCCTCAAATGATAGCTCCTTCGTGATGTTTATTCTTTTTTCTTTCTTATGTTCACTTACTTTCTGAATGGGAAAAACCACACAGCTTCCTTTTGAAGACATCCTTGAAAGGAAGAGATCTACATTTCTGAAAAGAATCAATTTAAAAAATTAACATTGTATTTTTTCTTGATATAAAGTAATAAATCTTTTTTAATTTTATTTTTATTTATAAAAAATGAAGATAAATTTATAACCTATTCATTCTTGGATATTCTGACTTTTAGAAGTATAATTACTTGAAAATCCTACTCCTTAAATGTTCACTTAAAAAGATACAACACATTTATTGAAACTTTGTGCCGGACCCTGTGGAGAAGAGATAAACGTAGCTGTTAATAGTAAGAAATAGAGTCATGTAAAATATTTACTCAAAAGACATTCATTCAAAATCAGAAAAGCTTTACAAAACTTTCCACGATTATTAACTAATGTAAACATCTAAGAGTCATTGCATATAATAGGCACTCTAAATCCCTGTTGCATAAAATCTAGGAAAGTTTTGGTAAGCAAGATCACTATTTTTGTCTTACCTTTCAAAAGGTTGATTTTTTTCTTACCTTTCAAAGGCTGATTTACACTTGTAATTTACCATTTCTCCTAAGTAGATTTGGGCTTTCTATATGACTGCCATTTCATTTTTAAAATTCTGTATATTTGTATAAACATATATGGACTATGTTTCTATAAAATTTGGCACAGATTCAGATTTCAATGCTTACTCACCAATTGACGTCTGGAGTAATTACTAACCACTAGCCTCCCTAAGTCTTCATGGAGTTTAGCCTTATTTACTCCCAAGGAACTGAGAATTAAATAATACAATATTAGCGAGGATGTTCTGTGCACAAGACAGTGATACATATCTTAGCTAAAATCAATACATTTCAATAGCATGTTTTATACTTTGTGCAAGTATTTTTAATGCATTCATTGTGCCTTATCCTACAGAGGTTACATATCTTTCAAATTAACAAAATCCCCGGGAAATTAACTTAGCAAATAATGATATATGTGAGTTATTTCACTGCTCATTACTTCATTATTTAATAAAGCAGAAGTTTTGCCAAATGATTTAATTGCATGAGCTGTATTTCAATGAATACTTTCTTCCAAGGATTTATGTCATTTAGTTCATCTACTTTCAGAGCAAAGTGAAAGGACCATGACTATGATTTCATGTACAAAGTTTGAAGTCCATATACGGAGGAAAAACAAACGTAACACTTATTTAGCATTTGCTGTGTCAGGTACTATTCCAAACATCTCACAAGTATTATTTTATTGACTCTGGTCAATTTCCTGAAGAAGGTATGGGGTGGAAATGTGTGATACCTTTCCTCACCCATCACGGCTGACACTCCTTTAGGAAAAGACAGGTGAACAAAAGAAAAGCATAACAAATTTACTTAACCAGAATTTTGCATGACACAGGAAACTTCAGCAATGAAAATCTAAAGACCCAGGTAAAGCCGTCTATTTTCATGCTTAGGTTTGATGAAGAAGGGACAGGCATGTAGAAATGGATTGGACCAGAGTCTGAACCAGTGATAATAAACAAGGGGGTACCCAGCAAGGCCTCTCTGTTTGAATTCTTCTTGACCTCTAGGTAGAGCATTCCTTTTTCCCAGATATGGAGCAGGATTCCTTTAGAATTAGGGTCTTCATGGGAAAAGAGAGAGAGAGACCTTTCTAGGTTTTATAACTTGCTTTGGGGGAGAGGGGTTCTAGTTTCTATGGCCTTGGGGAAGGGGAATTCTGGTTTCTATGATTCACTTCAGGGGAGAAAGAGGGGCAAGAGACAAGAGGATGAGAGAAGGTCAGAAGGACCTTGTTTCTGAGGCTTTTTCCATTTTGTTTAGATCAAAGTACTCAGCATGCCAAGGTGCCGTTCTTTGGGGTATCACATTTGAGCCCTAGCAAAGGTATTATTATCACCATATTGAAGATGAGGAAATTAAGGCTTCGAGATGTTAAATAATGTGGCTAAGGGCCACATTTAGTAAGTAGGAATAGGAACAGGAATAAGAAGAGGAATCTGTTTCTACTTTATCATTTAATATTTTAGAGTTTCTCAAATATCATTTCCCATCACTTTCTTGAAAAAAATTCCGTTTTGAACAAGACAATTGTACATTTAAGACAGATCTAATTTTAATAACTTTTGTTTGTCTTCAGATAACCAAAACTAACTGAATTTTAATGACTCTTTTTATTTCTACAATCCACATCATTCTTAGGACATGGATATATGCAACATCTATTAAAATAAGGGCTTATTTAAATAAGATAATAAAGATATCATTAAGATTAATTCAATAATACATTGTAGATGGTAGCCACCATCACACTACCCAACTTTAGAAAACCACACATTTGACTCTTAATTTTTTAATAGCATTTTATTTTTCCAGGCTTAATTGCATTCTTAGATTAATTGCATCTAAATGTCTTACCCTAATCTATAAGGTCCTACTTGATACATCCCCTTGCAACCTCTCTGACTCCATTTCCTCCCTCTCTTCCCCTACACACTGGGCTCAGCTTACTTTCCTCAAATACACCCAGCAACCTTCCTCACAGGCTGTCGTACTGCTCTTACCTCTGCCTGGAGCATGGTTCCTCTTGATAGTCACAAGCTCCCTCCCTCACTTCACTGGGGGCTTGCTCAAGTGGTACCTTCTCCAAGAGGCCTTCTTTGACTACCATGTCTGTAATAACACCTCCATCTCCCTCTGTCCCTTTACCTTGTTTTGTGTATTTATTTATTTAGCACTTAATACTGTTGGACACATTCATTTATCCTTCCTCCCCTTCATACTATTGGACACATTCCTTTTGCCATCATCCCCATAGATTGTGGTGTTCACAAGAGCAAGGACTTTATCCTCTCTTATCCACTGGTGCTTTCCTAGAACCTAGAACAGATACCTCTCAATAAATTTTGTTAAAGAAGTGAAAATTATGTGTTAGCCTCTGACAAAGGCAGTAGCCTTCAGATTATTTAGATTATAATGTGTAATATATAAAGGCATTTGTATGTAAATAATTATTTAACTGTCTATCTTTGGATCATTGGCAGACTGGATACCAGGTGTAAGAGACCACGATGTAGGGAAGTAAATAGCAGGAATTAAGAAACTGAATTATCATATTGTCTATGTTTATGGATTTAAATTGTAAGAGACCACGATGTAGGGAAGTAAATAGCAGGAATTAAGAAACTGAATTATCATATTGTCTATGTTTATGGATTTAAATAAGTCATCTTTCTTTCTGGATACAAGTTTCATTGGCATCAAAATTCCATCTCAAACAATTAAAAATCATGTCCAAGATCACAAATAGATCATGGAGGAGTTTGGTTTGTAACCCAAGTTTGTTCATCTCTAAAGAGACTAACCTCAATAGCCTTTCTCCCATATTAAAACTGAATAGGAAGGGTTCTGTCTCTCAGCTTTGGAGCTTCCCTCCCTCTGTCTTTGTACAGGGGAGCTTCTTCTTTCTTTCTTCCCCTTTCTTTCTTGCCTATTAAACTCCCTGCTCCTTAACACTGGAAAAAAAAAAAGGCTGAATAGGAGAGTTGACATTTCTTCAATGATTTTAATCCATGAAAATAAATCAAATAATTTTTATAAAAGTCAATCACTCAGATAGTTATTTCTTAGGCTAAATTTTGGGTAATTTCCAATATTTCTTTTCATTTGTTTTGAATATCTTAGCAACAAATACTGATTACAGAAAAACTGCGAAGATAGAATGTTCAATGAGAAAAAAACTTTAAAAATTTCCAAATTGAATAAACCAGAAGACAGGTAAACATAAGTTTTTCTTCAGAATTCTGAGACACAAGAATGCCCCAAAGGAGTGTGGTGTCTTAAGGAAAAAGGGATGCTTTTATATAGAGCTTCGGTAATAGGGGTTAGTTGTTCATCTGTTTCTGCAATAGCAATCAAAAAAGTCGTTGGAAAATAGAGAAATAGTTTTTGTAGTTTAATAAAGAGATGGCTGGGCAATTTGTTTATCAAGTGGTATAGGAGAGAAATAGATGCATGATCCAATGGCATGTGGGAGTCACCACAAAACTTTCATTCCTCCAACGTCTCCCATAATCTTTTGGTCACAGAGGAGACCAAGTTTCATTGCTTAACTATAACTTCATACAGTCAGTCAGACCTATAACAATCTGTCAGTTATAATCCCAGCCCCCTTGGTAACTTCCCTAAGTATTTCTTACAACTTTTGTCTTTGCCTGTTTTTTTGTTTTGTTTTGTTTTGTTTTTTGTTTTTTGTTTTTTTGAGACAGGGTCTTGTGGCTAGAATTCAGTGGTGTGATTCTAGCTCATTGCTGCAGCCTCAACCTCCAACACTCAAGTGATCCTCCTATCTCAGCCTCTCAAGTAGTGAGGACCCCAGGTGCATGCCACCACACCTGGCTATTTTTTTTAATTATTATTTTTTTGTAGAGACAGGGCTTCCCCAAGTTGCCTAGCCTGGTCTTGAACTCTTGGGCTCACGTGATCCTCCCACCTCAGCCTCCCAAAGTGCTGGGATTACAGGTGTGAGCCATGACCCCCAATCTGTAGTTGTATTTCAGTCTTTTGTCAAATGAGTACTTACATGGAATATTTAAAACTCTGGATATAATACAGCAAACAAATGTTGAAACAAAAGTGATCAAAGGAAGCCTTGGATGGTATCTCAGCCAAGTCCTGCTTCCCGTGGTATCAGCCAGGAAAAGAAATCTCATCCCACCTAGAGTTTGTGGAGAAGAGAGGTGCTTTCACATCAATAGGTTTGTATGAATTTTTTTATTCCTAACTTTGACAGAATAATAAGAGGTTCTGAATTTTAAGAATCCTATTTTAGTAATCAGAATGAGGGGGAAAGTATTTAAGAATCTCATGGTAGTAATCACAGTAAGAGGGGGAAAATCTCCAACAAAAGAAGGTAAAAGCAGCCAAGAACGGAGTGTTGCTCAGTGGTTCCAGGCATTTGAGATTCTTGACCTGCAGGTCTTGGGTGGAATCTATACATAGTTAGTAGTCTGTTGCTTGATCCGAGGTTCTTTGGAAAGATGTCTATATTCTGATGCTGGCTGCTTTTGGACAATCCTGAGATAGTCCCAATTTAAGATCTTCCATTATCATGGAAGTCCAGGAAGTGTTTATATAATGCCTTTTTAACAAGAAAATGTGAAGAAAAGGTTTGATTCCCTACAGTTTTACTGCACTGTATGTGTTTAACAATGACTGATAAAGTGTTTTCTAAAGAGGTTCAAGAGCAACTTTTGATGGTGTCAGTTCCAGTAAACCAGATACCTAGCTGAAAGTTACGCAGTCATTCCTGCAGTTTGTCCCAGGGAAAAGATAGTAAACTAAGCATCTTAAATGAAGCCTATATACTATTTGACCATGTATACCTACAAAAGTGGCAGAGTGAGGGATTAGAGGTGAAATCGCAAGATAGCTGTACATTTCTGTCAGCATTGACCTATAGCTAAGGGAAAATGCTTTAGTCATCATGACTAAAGTGGCAGGGGCAGTGAAGTTTCTTGGTGACTTGCAGAGCTTCACATAGTTCCTAAATTACTTCCCTAGCAAAATGTATACCTGTTTCAGTAGGCAAAGAGTTTGCGGTTCCTCAACTGAGAAGTACAAAGTCTAAAAGCTTTCCTTGCTGCTTTACATCAAGAAAAGGCTTATAGCCAACCAAAACCGGACAGACAATATTAATAATATATTCAAAACCACACAAGGGGTAAATAAAGAAAATCAATTTGTTGTTCTTCAAAAGAATTTAAAAGTTTGACTCATGTACACATTTCACCTTTGCAGTTTTGCCAGGATGGTGCATTTGGCAGATAAGGCATCACAGGAGTCGTCCATTAAGATGTTTCTGAAGTTTTCCTATTTCAGCATCCCGGGGTGGACTAAACAGCATCTTGGCACCTTTAGAGACTGAGTGAAGCAAATCCTATATTTCCTAACTTGTTTCTTTAGAATCAGGTGCTTGAGGTTAGAGATGACTAAAAGACCTGATGCCAATAGTCAGAAATTACTTATGGCTTTGATTTTAGACTTGTTAGCCTGGGAGAGTGTTAAAAGCAGCCTGGGTAATATTATTATCTGATCAAGCATTACCCTTTGCTTCCGGAGTCTATTTTTTTAGTGTTTCTCCACTTTACTGATAGTTAATTCCTTTGGAAAAGGCAAGGCATTTAATAGGGCTTTGAGGTGATTGCCATGTTTAATTGGAGAATAAGCAGCAGCAATAAAGCCACACTAAGACCCAAACATAGCAGAACCATGAGCCTTGCAAAAACTGTAGCAATAGCTGCTATCTGTAAAGACATTTGTTCTACTATCTCTAGCTAACTGGTAATCATAGAATTTCAGGAGTGTGAGAAATTATAAATGCTATCTACACCATTTCTAAATGTATTGAGAGATTGTAAAACTAAAGCAAGCAATGTAGAAAATAATTATAGCTATAAATAGAAAATTGATCATAGTTCTCAGAGCCACTATTCAGAAATTATCAATTCTCACATTTTGATGTATTTTTCATCCTTAATTCTAGAAATATTTCTGTGTAGTCACAATAACTCTGTGTATAAAAGCTAGTTATCTGTCTTATATACTGCACATTTTAAATAATTTCTATGTCATTATACTTTTTTTTTTTTGAGATGGAGTCTCGCTCTGTTGCATAGGCTGCAGTGCAATGGCGCATCACGGTTCACTGCCACCTCAGCCTCCCAAGTTCAAGCGATTCCTCTGCCTCAGCCTCCTGAAGTAGCTGGGATTACAGGTGCCCACCACCACGCCCGGTAATTTTTGTATTTTTAGTAGAGATGGGGTTTCATCATATTGGTCAGGCTGGTCTTGGTCTCCTGCCCTCGTGATCTGCCCCCCTTGGCTTCCCAATGTTCTGGGATTACAGGCATGAACCACTGTGCCCAGCCTACACTTTCATAAATATTACTTTTAATGAAATAATGTTATATCAAATACAGATTCTACAAATTTCAAAATGATTGCTCTTTTTAGGCACTTGAGTTATTTCAATTTTTTCAAAGTCATAGATAACATAAAAGATTACTTTATAGGTATAATTATTTCATTAAAGTATGCTTCCAGTAATAAAATTACTAACTGAAGGCAATGGCTATGCTGTAGTCTTCCGATTCAGTTGCCAAGTTGTCTGCAGCATTACTTTTCTTCTTAGAAACATAACGCATATGAAAGTGCCCATTACATCACTTTGCATCAGAATTAAATAATTTCATTAACATCGATGTCAATTTGATAATGAATATGGGGAGGAAAACAATGATAGGGAAGTCAAAGAGAAGAAGGAATCCAAGAGAGTGCTGCATTCTGAAAATCAAAAGAGAAGAAGGATTGAATATGTGATTCGTAGTCTTTAAGAAGCAGAGGTGCAAAGAAGCAATTCCCCGCATTAGCTAAGTATCTTTGGTGAATTTAAGAGAGTAATTAAAGTGGAGTGTGAGTGCAGAATTAGACGATGAGACGTTAAGAACGTAATCTGTGATTGGTAATTGGAGGAAATATATGTATGTAAAATACTATTTCTAGATTTGAGAGAGGATAGACAGTGGAAGCTTACGAAGATAGCAAGAGAGAATATTTTAGAGATTTTGTAGTTGAGCTTACTTTTAAGTGAAGGCACAAGGGACAGACCAGAACACCATGGATGTGAGAAAGAGTAAATAACAAGAGGGTCTATGAATAGCTAAGTGGACTACAAATACAATTAAATTATTCATTTATCTTAAAAGTATTTTGGAAGTGTCTATGTATAAATAAATGTCTGGAACAAAACACTCATTGGGTTTCTTCTGTGCTTTTATTTTTCTTTGTATCTTCAGTGTTCTTGATTTAGCATGTCTGTGTTTCCACAACTAATTGCACTGTCATCCTTGAATAAATTACATTTTCAACTAAATATACTTTTGGTAAGATACTGAGCTATTCATCATGTACCAACCTTAAGAGATGGACTTTTCTAAAGCATTGTGTTTTAATGTGTTCTATTTGTGTTTAATAAATGTTAATAAATATCTTGTTGCTGACATATTAGATAGCATTATTTGATGCTGGAAAATCAAAAATCATTTCCCAATATATGTTGAAAGGCAGTATGAAATGAAATTTTGAATTTTATCTAGTGATTTAAATCAATGAGGGCAGAAAATATGATCATTCTGGCCAATCTTATTTTGTCTCCAATAACAATTTGTTTGAAGCTGCTTATGTGAACAACTGTCTAAATTTATCACCTAATTCTTCTAGTGAACAACACAAACTTTGGTAATTTCTAAATTAGTGAAGAACCGTATATTGAGTCTGATTCTTCCCTACGTCCTAAAGCGAAAATGAACACTACTGTGTGTGAATGAAGTGTAAAGCACAATTGAGCCAGCCTCTACTGTGTTTTTCTACATAATATCACATATATGACTCTAAAAAGTATCTAGTTTGGTGATAGACCAAACTCTTTCCCAATTAATTCATTGCTTGACTTATAAGAAAAAAATGTATACCACTATCATATATAATCATGAGACATAGCTTTACTTATCATTATTAATGAAATAAAGATGCCAAAACAGGACAGAGCCATCTATATAATTTAAGTTATATGAAATATTTTATGATAGTCAAACACCATGCATTAACATAGGTCCTATAACAAAGTCATAGCTACTGATTATAAGTTATTTTACACTGATCACTAAAAGAAAACACTAATCTAATTGATGCCTTTACTAGTATCTTTCAGAAAATTCATTTAGATCTTTGTGGGAAAAAAAAAAAAAAAGCATGCTCAGATGTTTGAAAGCAAATGAAGCACCTGGATGACTATGTCCTCTCTCCTCCAAGTCATGAAAGAGTCAAGCATGGTCCTACCGCTTTCCTACTCACTGGACAGCTACACTTTGCTTTGCGTAATAGATGTGTCCCCAGTAAGCCTTTTGCAAACTTAATTCTATTTTAAAGAAATGTGTGCAATTTGATATTTAGAAGTTGCCATTACTGAACCACTTTTCAATAAAGTAAATTCCAAAGACATTTTCTAATCTGTTCATATTGTTGAAGCAAATCTAGATTTTCACAAGCTCCTTTTAGGACAAAAACATATACACATTATTATAGCTTTCCCTACTCTTATGCACCAATGTGAAATGTCACGCTATTTCCTGCAAACAGAAATAGCACACACATACGTATATATACATATATTACTGGATTTCTTTTTATATTTATATAGGTACATATATACATTTCATATACATATATGAATTTACATAGGTAATACATACATTACTATATTTTTTACATATAATACATGTATACTTTAAAGGTAATATCTTTCTGATAACACCCTCTGTCAAGATAGGTTCTCAAAATATACATCTTGGCTGATGGATATAAGTAAATGACAGACTGACTTTCTATTCCCTTAAGTCTTTGGCATAAAGTACTACAGTTCTTTCAATGCCTAAACAGAGGTAAAGCTCCAAGAACAAATATGGTGCACCCAACAAACTAATATAACTTAACCATTGTTTAACAATAGTTTCACTTGCATGGGTGAATATTTTTTGGCCAAGCAAATGTTTCTACTAAATTTACAAGAAATTTTTATTTTTATTAAGTTGGCTGATTGAACAAGCTGAACTCTGCAAAATACAATCAACAAAAAACATTTTTCTATTTCCCACCTCTGCTTTCAAATATGTTTTTTGGAATCTTCATTTTTTTGCTTCTAGATATTTCTTGCAGATACTTATCTTTCCAATCATTTTCAGATATTAGAACCATTACATTTTCAGGTATTGGAAAGTCAAGTCCAATTTAAATCATAACTTCAATGTCTTTGCATGCTCAAACATTTTCCACAACCCCCTTTTCCTAGTTAACTCCTGCTAACCTTCACATCTTGGCTCAATCATTGCTGAGACAGAAAGAATTTCTTGACATATCTGATAATATCACATCAAAAGAAAATTCAGAAACTAATAGGAATATTGATAAAAGTATTTTTACTTGTAGTGCTTGCAAGAGTGCAACCTTTGGAAGAACTGGACTTTTACATAAATGATATAGCAAGTATTTACAAAACAAATTTTTGTTTGTCAATTATTCTTGTCCCCCAAACAGCAGCTCTTTATATGATCACCCCATCTGCAAGGGTCAATATTTCCACAGATGTTAAAATTAAAAAAAAATAACAGTGATAAGGTGATTTTTATTAGAAAGTGAGCAACTTACTGGAAAGTGAGTCAAGACTTTGTTTATTTAATGGACTAGTATTAGATAGGGTGGTCTGTATGTGTGCATTGCTTTGTTTACTAAAGCAGAATTTGTAATGCTTATTCACTTGTTTAACCAGTGTTTACTGAGTGCGGAAATATTACAATTTTCCCTTGATAACTGCATTGGTTACCAAAATCTGCAAATACTCAAGTCCCTTATATAAAATGTTGTATTGTTACATAACCTATGCATATCCTCCTGTATACTTTCTGTCATCTCCAGGTTATTATATCTAATGTAATGTAAATACCCCTCAAATATGAAGGGTTGGCTGTATATACCAAATACTTCTTAATATGAAAAGATTCCTGTCCTCATCTTCAAAACTTTCTCCCAAACTTTATCATATACCCAAATACTACTTGATTTCTCCACTCAGGTGTCACTTAGAAACTTCAAATTAATCTGTCCAAGACTAAACCTATGAGCTTTATTCAGTCTTTTATCTTGATAATCAGCATCACCACCTGTCAAATTGTACAAGATAAAAATCTAGTTATCCCACCATACTTCTATTTGTTCTCCCCCAACACCAAATTCAATCATTCACCAAAAGTTATCCTTTCCAAATGAGTCTTTACATCTATCTGATCTGGCCATTTTACCCATCGTTGGTGTAATGACTTCGAGGTGACCATAATCTCTCTCCTAGTTCACTGCAATGGCCTCCCAACAGGGCTCCTTCACTTTAATCTGGAGTGCTCCCCAAACAAACCATTCCCAATCCTTTCCTTAGAACCATTTTTCTAAGGTGCAAATGTCATCATGCCATTCCTACATACAAATCTTCTACTTTCTTCATAGCCTCATTTATGACAACTTCCCACCTTACAGTTTATACTTCAATCATACTTACCTACTAGCACATCCACAAAACTGCATGCTTAGTCTCACTGCCCAGCCTTCAGACAAGTAACATGGCTGCCTGATATGTCCTATCACCTCATTTTTCCAGTGGCCAGTTTTCTCCCACACATTCCTCAAAATTCAGTTCAGGTTAAATAGTATTTCATTGGGTATATTACACTACATTTTCTTTTACCATTCATTTGTTGATGAACACATGGTGGCTTTAGTTAATAACTGTATTGTGTTCTTGAAAATTGCTAGGAGAACAGATTTAAATATTCTCACCACAAAGATGAAAAGTATGTGAGGTCATGCATATATTAATTAGCTTGATCCAGCCATTCCACAATGTATACATACTTCAGAACAACTTCTAACACATGGTAATCATATGCAATTTTATTTGTCAATGCAATACATAAAATATTTTTTAAAACCACTCAGTTTTGGCATGACTTTTGTCAGGAAATCTTACCTGACTCTCAGCACAGTGCCTCTTCTGGGTGCCTCTACACTCTGGATTTATGTCTACCATAGCATTCCCCCTACTGCCTGTTCTTCATAGCTTCTTCCTTCACTACTTTGTGGGTTACATGAGCACACGGGTTTCGCTTTATTTTTCTCTTTATCTCCAGTGCTTGGCACAGCAGCACATTTAGTAACAACATGGATAAATAAAAGGTTCACAGTATAATTAGGGTGAAGGCTGGATTTAAAAAAAGAGTGACATATTTTACTTAAAAAGACATATAGGAGGTAACACCACATAGCGATTAAGAGCGTGGACTCTATGACCAGACTGCTCATGTCAGGAGCGCCACTAAAAATTCAAGCCAGTGACAATTTATCTGTAGCTTAGCTCCCTTGTGAAATGAGGCTAACAATATCATCTCCCTACAGGGTTGTTAGCATTAAAAAAGGTAAAGTATGCAAAGTTCTAAGCAATTAAAACAATTAAACAATAAAAGTGTTCCCAAAAAAAGCATAGTTTATATGCTTAAGAGAAAAAAACGTTTGGGAGCATGAGTAATAAAGGAACTAGATCAAAAAGTACTAGTAAGTAAAGATGTGGTGAATGAAGAGATTTTTGAAGAAACTATTTGGGTATTTTGAATCAGAGTAGAATCTTACCAAGTAGAGAATGTAGCAATCCCAAGCAATTGTGTCTAATTTGTAAAGTATTCCTTTGTTTTTACGAATGATTGATTTGGTTAATGTTTTCAAGTGATGTATTTTTTCATCAGTACAAATGTATTTCTTTGTTTGAAACAAAGTTTTATAAAATTGTATTATTTTTCTTTCATTCTATTTAATTTTACAGCATGCACACCACTTCCTAAATAACACATAATGCAAGGCAATTTGCATTTTAGTTTAGAATTATATGAAGACCAAGAATAATGGTTTAAGTTTTTAATTATTTTCCTCCACGAATTGCATAGAAATGAAATTAAGTGAAGAATGCAAGGAAGTTACATTAAGTGAAATTGTAGAGAGGTGACATTAAGTGATGGCTTAAGATATACCATAAAGAGCTGCCTAGAATTACACCTGATAGCAATCGATCTCTCCTTTAGTTTCTCTTTCCCCATGCAAGTCATGTTAGTAAAAACCAATGTAAGGAAGCAAATTCTTACTTATCAATCCAAATTTTTATTTCTCTTCTTTTTTTAAAGACAGGGTAGGTCGGGTGCTGTGGCTCACACCTGTAATCCCAGTATTTTGGGAGGTCGAGGGGGGTGGACCACCTGAGTTCGGGAGTTCAAGACCAGCCTGACCAACATGGAGAAACCCTATCTCTACTAAAAACACAAAAAATTAGCCAGGTGTGGTGGCACATACCTGTAATCCCACCTACTCAGGCGGCTGAGGTGAGAAAATCCCTTGAACCCAGGAGGTAGAGGTTGTGGTGAGCCGAGATCGCACCATTTTACTCCAGCCTGGGCAACAAGAGCAAAATCCATCTCAAAACAAACAAACAACAACAACCAAAAAAACCCAGGGTCTCACTCTGTCACCCAGACTGGAGTGCAGTAGTGCAATCATGGCTCACTTCAACCTCAACCTCACAGACTCAAAAGGTCCTCCCACCTCAGCCTCCCAAGTAGCTGGGACTATAGACCACCACACTTGGCTAATCTTTTGTGTTCTTCATAGAGAGAGGGCCTCACTATGGTGCCCAGGCTGGTCTCAAACTCCTGGGCTCAAGTGATTCTCCCACCTTGGCCTTCCAAAGTGCTGGGATTACAGGTATAAGCCATCACACTGGCCAATCCAATTTTTTTCCTTGACTTTTTATTTATTTAATTTTAACTTTTCATTTTAAATTCATGGTGTATGTGATGGTTTGTTATATAGGTGAACTCATGTCATGGGGTTTTGTTGTACAGATTATTTCCTCACCCGAGTACTAAGCCTCATACTCAATAGTGATTTTTTTCTATTGCAACAGAAGTTAGAAATAAAATGTAGACATGTATTTTCTTGGAATGCCTTATTAAGCTTTGCAATGCTTCAGCTGAAAGGTCTATAAAATTGAAGTTAGTCTTAAAATGCAAAAGAGTCTTCAGAAAAAATCATTTTGATTTCTTTCTGCTCCTAAAATATTTCTTTTTGAAACTTAATTTATAAACTTGTGTTTTAAGTAGAAATATATTAAAAGGCTAAGAATTATTATATATTGGAAAATTCAAAAGCATTATTGCTTAGGGCTTTAAATTGTATCCAGTATTCATGATCTACTAATATTGCAGCCCTTTGGTTTTCATCATCAGGGAATAAATGAAAGGGAAAACTTAAGAAAGCACTTATTTAGAATCATTCATCTCATTTTTTAATTCGTGGTTTCACAGCCTTATTTGATCTGACCATAATTGTATCTGTTATATGGGAGACAACTCTGGTTAGTTTTCATTGATCATATAGCAACAAAATATACTTCTTATTAAGTTCCTAAAATAATTAGAAAATATAGCAAAGCTAATCTACCTATACTTATATTGCAGTATTCTATTTCTCTTTAGTGACTTTTTTGTGTACTAAAAATGTGGTGAAAAGTAATATTTAAGTATTTGTAAAGACTAGTCCCACCTCTCACCACTCCATACACCAAAACAGCAAATCTGCCACAAATGTAGTAGGTTGAAAAACGGGGTATAAGTGTATCACCCGGGGGTTCAAATTCTTGTCTCTGTCTTCCCCTGGAACAACTTTTCTGTCCTTGCCACCTCACTCAACTGCAGGCACATACATTAATTTCCAACCATACTAAATGGTTTCCACCTGTTCTGTGTAATTCTGTGCCTTGGAATATTTGCACAAACCATTAGTCTCATCTGGGATAGATTTTCCCATGTCATCACTTAGTAGGCTCAGTCTTTAAAACAAGCTATATAATAGCACTGTGAAGCATTCACTGACTCCCTGCAAGAAGCCTGATTTTCCTTCTCATTTATTCCCCATGGTGCTGTTTATATCTCTCTTTACCACTTCTAATATTGCATTGTAGTTTTTTTTGTGAAATGTTAGTTTCACTTACCAGATTAAAAACAGGGATTGTGTTTTGTTCATCTCTTTATCCTCATCACTTAGAACAGTGTCTGAGACTTTGCCAGCATCTAATAAGCATTTAAATGTTCTAAGAATTAACGCATCCATCATATCAAGTATAGCTGTTTTCATATATATCCCAACTACATAGCCTGGCAAAAGACATACCTAGAATCACACACATACACACACACACACACACACACACACACACGCAGTATAAGCCAATGGTAGGCCCTAGAATTTTCCTAATGCTTTCTATCATTTGAATCATCCATTCTTTCAAGAGGGTTTTTTACTTGACATTTGGAGCTATCTAAAACCACTCTACATGATAGCCTTCATACACGTAAAAACCAGTATCATATTACTGTTAATTCTTCTGTCCTTCTGCTCAACATTTCCGTTTCTTTCATTCAATCAACTAATCCCCATCATGTGATTTTCAGTCACCTCACTGTTATTTTGCTGTCTTCCAAAATGAACTTTAGTTTAGCTTACTTAGAGCACAGCAGCAAGGACTTACTGCAATATTTATGTGTAGACTGACAGTGAAATGTAACATATTTTCTAATCTTGACCTAGAGCAAAGGGTTACAAACTCCCAGAAAGAGTTAGGATTCTGTGGAAGGGCTTCAGGGACAATTTTGGAGTGGGTGCAAGAAAGCAGAAAGAAGGAGCACTAGGAAGCTTCACTTTAATAGTAAGATAGTTTCCTTTTTATTGTTTTGTATGCTTGGAATCTGTGTAATTTGCTTTCAAAAATATTTCTTTGGTCAAACTTTTGAAAATATATGTTCCACCTAATTATTTATTGTAATATAGTCTAAAATTGCATTTTCTTTTTTTTAATTTTTAATTTAAAAAAATTTTTGTAATAGCAACATATTTTTTAACTTAAAAAAAATAATTGTTTCTCAGTTGTGGTAATTTCTAATCACCTCGCCCAAAGTTTATTTTTATACATGAAATTCAGACTGTGGCATTCAATACTTCAAAATTTCAACATGTTAAGTTCTGTATTTTCATATCTTAATTTTAATTTATTCACAAATTTGATATTTTTCCTTTTTATGGCTAGATAAAATAACTTATAAAAGTATTAAAAATAGACAACACACACTAACACAGCACCAGAGTCCAATAGGGCAAATTAATTATTTATTTATTTATTTAGACAGAGTCTCACTCTGTTGCCCAGGTTGGCGATCTTGGCTCACTGCAACCTCTACTTCCTGTATTCAAGCCTCAGCCTCTCAAGTAGCTGGGATTACAGGTGCCAGGTGCCACACCCAGCTAATTTTTGTATTTTTAGTAGAGACGTGGTTTCACCATGTTGGCCAGGATGGTCTTGAACTCCTGAGCTCAAGTGTCCTGCTCGCCTCGGTCTCTCAAAGTGCTGGGGTTACAGGTGTGAGCCACCATACCCAACTGGGGCAAGATTATTGAGTAAACTTAAATATAAATTTTAAAAAATAGATTTATAGGCAAGGGGGGAAGATATTTAAAGATTTTGAGTCAGGATGTGATGTGTTTAAAGAGGCACCTCAGAAATACCACTCTATTAAGGCAAGGAATTGATCTGAGAAGGTGGTCAGTTAGGAAACTCTTGGTGTAGTTAAAGTGTGACAAGATGAGGACTGGAATGGGAATGATGATAAAATAGAAGGCTTACATGTGAAGAGCATTATGAGAAAATTTTTTAAGATCTATTGATTCATACCATATGAGATGAAAAGAAGAACAAGAGAAAAAATTAGAGATAATTCAATGATTTAAGGCTGACTGTCTGATGATATTACTGGTAATAAAGAAAGGAGAAATCGAATTGTGGAAAAGACTAAAAATTCAAAATTAAATTTACTGGGTTATATATGATAGGCAAATGCCTAAGCAATGTGGGTGTGCATATACACACATGTAATATAGATATATAATATGCATATATTTTAATTAAGAAGCATTATATTGAAACTCTAGGGGAGATTTCAGAGATGTAGAAAATAGATGATATCCACAGAGGCAAAGGATTTGGTTGGAATAATGGCTATCTATAGTCTATCCAGCACCTCACCTCTTCGGCATTTTTTCTCATACTAGACTCCAAGCCCAACAGCCCTACTTCCAAGCATAAATAAAGTAGGCAAACCAAGTTCAGACAAATATTGTACCCCTATCAACTATACTAAATGGTCCCGAGTTAGGCAGTCTATGGAGGATGCTCTTGGTGCCTCGCCCAGAGCTCCTTACGTAATGATCTGTGAGTAATTGCAGCTCACAGTTTACAGCTATATCCAATCCAGAAAATTGCCCTTAGACAGCAGAAACTGTCCCCAGAGACGTCTGATACGTACATAGCAGACCCCTCGAGAGATGGCTCTCATCCCATGACTGGGTGATGAAGGAGACAGAAAAGCCTAGATCAATTGCTTCAAATGGGAAACTACAGTATCACCAAACCTCCCCAGCGATTAAGCTGAGGCTAGTCTGCTGAAGCCACACCTTGAGTAGCGTCTTCCCTTGCCCTGTTCTGACAGTCTCCTTTATAGGTTTCATCTGCAAGTACTTCCTCACTATATCACTTGCACAAAAATTTTCTCATCTCGGGTTCTGTTTCTAGGAGCCTGACCCAGACTACAGTTGAATTGTTCCAGGATAATTAGAGTCATTAATTAGGGCTCACCTGCTCAGATTGGACAAAAAGGCTCCTTTCTCTCTGGTTAGGAACTAAAATTGCCTGTATTCCTATCTGCTGATATTAAATAAAACAAAAAATGATGTACACATTCAGAGAGAAGGAAAGAAGAGAGGAAAGTAGATAAGGAGGTAGGAGGGAGCATACGAATCCTCTGTGACCAGACACTGAGGTTCTAGTCTTGAGTCTTATATCTTGTCTTTTATTACTGTGGTAAGGCTCAATTTCCCCAGGATTTCATTTTGGCAAATTTATCACACTTGATTTATTTGAAATAGGACTCCAGTACTTGAAACTGGAATCTAAATAATAAAGTAGCTTTTCTAGACCTAGAAACTTCTGATTAACTCATGTCTTCCAATCCATCCACAATGAATCTCATGTAAAGTGCCATAAATGTGGCCACAAATGCTTCCAAATGATAAATGACTGGAAATACTTTGGGAATAAAATATTCCTAGTTACCTGGCTCTGCCATTAATTATTAATTAATAAGTTTTGGCAAATCACTTAAACTTTCAGAGTTTGAGTTTTGTACTGAGTAAAATAGGAATGAAAGTACAATGACTTTACGCAGTTATTTTAAGGATTAAGTCATATGAAGAAGGCCAAATGCACAGTAAGTGCCTATTCATTATTTTAATTATCTTTACTACCTGAGTTTTTGTTTTTGTGGGATATTTTTCTTTTTTTTTTTTTTTTTTT
>NW_012120377.1:233541-243688 GCF_000951035.1 Colobus angolensis palliatus
CTCATCCTTTTTTATGGCTGCATAGTATTCCATGGTGTATATGTGCCACCTCATGCCTGTAACTCCAGCACTTTGGGAGGCCGAGGTGGGAAGAATCCTTGAGCCCAGGAGTTTGAGACCAGCCTTGGCAGCATAGTGAGACCCCATTTCAAAATAAAAAAAGAAAAAGAAAAATATCAGTCTCCAAGGATTCATAAAGCAAGTCCTTGGAGACTGATATTTTTCTTTTTCTTTTTTTATTTTGAAATGGGGTCTCACTATGCTGCCAAGGCTGGTCTCAAACTCCTGGGCTCAAGGAATCTTCCCACCTCGGCCTCCCAAAGTGCTGGAGTTACAGGCATGAGCCACCACACCTGCCTGCCTGAGTTTTTGAAACAGACTTCTTTTCACTCTTTGGGACACGTCAACTGGTTTTATGTTATTTTTCACCCTTTTTGTTAAACAATTTCTTCGTGCTAACTTCATGGTACTTTTAGGTTTCAAAGTCCATTATTTTTTATTTCAACGATTACGTTTCAATTTCTAGAAGTTTTGCTTTTTAATCTAAACTTATTTCTCATAATCTATTGTTCTTTCATTAAAATGTTGATTTCTTCTTTTATCTCTTTATCATGCAAGCATATTTTACAGCCTCTTTGAAATTATTTTATCTTTTTAAGTTATTCAAGTGCAGAAACCCTTGTTTACTTTCTTTCTGGGTTCCCATTTATAATATTTATTCCTTTGTCTGGCTTGTAATTATCTTACTGGGAATTCGTTTTCAGCAGAGATTTCACCACATGCCCCTCCATACCCCATGGAATGGTACTATTCAATTTCAAATGTGAAAATATTCACATAGACTAATTTTATGTTTACTTCTCCTGGTCTCATTGCTCCAGAATTAGATTTTAATTTTTCAGTCTGGAAGGCTGGCAATATGTGAGCATTATGAATTAATATCCCTCACCATTACATACTAAAGGCTTGGAGTTTCCATGTCTGGAGGGGTAATTTTTTTTTAACTAAGAACCCGAGGAGACATGTTATCTTGCCACATTCCTTTGCTATTAAACCAAGTTTTTGTAACTCCTTTTACATGAAGGGCAAAACCTCTCCATGGTCCCAGTTTATACACGGGACCCAGTTTCAGCCATGCTTCATGCAAGCTAAGGCCATTTGACCCTTGGAGCCCCAGGAACACAATCCTCAGCCACTTCAAACAAATGTTATAGTGCCCCAGAGCATCTTCCTCTTAGACTGTATGCTTACTAGTCCAACTTCCACTTTCTGGCCCTGCCACTATGGATTCCTGTCTCATTTTGAGCTTAAGTATTTACTTTTCAATGATTTTAACTATTATTATTATATTTTATGTGCCACTCCAGTGTGTTTGGCAAGTGCAGCGATGTCACTTTTATCTAGGTCGTCTATGAATTCAAGGCAAAGTCTCCATGGAACAGCCAACTTTTAGCCCCTTTTAGCACTTTTGTCCAATCATTTTGATTACTCCTCTTTTTAAAAACTTTTATTTGTTCAGTGTCTACATGATGCTCAATATCCCTCCCCAAGCTCCCTCTACCAGGTTAATACTTGACCTAGATTGCATCCTGACATCTGAAACTTTTTCTAGCTTTTTCCTTATAAAACTCTGTCGACACCCTATACCATTTTTGATGAGATTAGTTTTTGATTTTGATGAGAAAAGTTTTTGGCTAGCTTATAAATTCAGAAAACAGCTCAGCTGGTGCTCTCCTGCCAGCAGCTATCCAGCTTTCCATGTGCTTTTCTCTATATTCTATGCAAGTGAGGAGATCAAGAACTCAAGACTGCGTGAAAATATCCAGAACAATACATAAGTTCTGAGTGTCATTTGAATCAATCCCACACTCTCCATATGCACAATCAAAACTTCCTATGACTTTCCACAATAATAAAAAAAATAGCTGACCATATGGGAGAATAAATAGAAAAATCTGCAAAACGTTACCTCAAAATTATACAATTGAGTTTCACACAGTTGATTCTGACTCATCTCTACCATACCCAATCCTATCACTAAAACCTGGAGATAATGGGTTCTTGTGTTTCTCTTCTTGGACCATATCTTTGAAAATTTTTCTATCTTCATTACAATCATATTTTTTCACTGAGGGGAAAATAAAATCTTCCTTATATTTCTGCACCCCAAGAACACAAAAGCTTTTCCATCATAGACATTTATTATTTAGATATCTATATTAGTCCATTCTCACACTGCTAAAAAAGACATACCCAAGACTGGGTAATTTATAAAGAAAAAGAAGTTTAATGGGTTCACAGTTCCAAATGGCTGAGGAAACCTCACAATCATGGCGGAAGGTGAATGAAGAGCAAAGGCATGTCTTACATGGCGGCAGGTGAGAGAGCATGTGCAGGGAAACTGCTGCCCTTTAAAAAACCATAAGATCTTGTGAGACTTATACACTATCATGAGAATAGCAGAGAAAAAACCCACCCCCATGATTCAATTACCTCCCACTGGGTCCCTCCCACAGCATGCAGGCATTATGGCAGCTACAATTCAAGATGAGATTTGGGTGGGGACACAGTCAAACTGTATAATTTCACCCCTGACCCCTCCTAAATCTCATGTCTTCACTTTCAAAATGAATCATGCCTTCCCAACAGTCCCCAAAAGTCTCAACTCATTTCAGCATTAACTCAAAAGTCCACAGTCCAAAGTCTCATCTGAGACAAGGCAAGTCCCTTCCAGCTATGAGCCTGTAAAATGAAAAGCAAGTTAGTTACTTCCTAGATACATTGGAGGTACAGGCATTGGGTAAATACACCCATTACAAATGGGAGGAATTGACCAAAATGAAGGGGTTACAGGCTCCATGCAAGTCTGAAATCCAGCTGTGCAGTCAAATCATAAACCTCCAAAATGATCTGCTTTGACTCCATGTCTCATATCCAGGTCACAATGATGCAAGAGGTGGATTCCCACGGTCTTAGGCACCTCCATCCCTATGACTTTGCTGGATACAACCCCCATCCTAGCTGCTTCATGGGCTGGCATTGAGTATCTGTGGCTTTTCCAGATGCATGGTATAAGCTGTGGATGGATCTACCATTCTGTATCTAGAATATGGTGGCCCTCTTCTCACAGCTCCACCAGGCAGTGCCTCAGTGGGGACTCTGTGTGGGGGATCCACCCCAAATTTCCCTTCTGCACTGCCCTAAGTAGAGTTTCTCCATAAGTACTCTGCCCCTGCAGCACAGCTCTGCCTGGACATCTATGTGTTTCCATACATCCTCTGAAATCTAGGTGGAGGCTCCCAAACCTCAATTTTTTATTTCTGTGCACCCACATGCCCAACACTACATGTAAGCTGCTAAGGCTTGGGGCTTGCACCCTCTGAAGCAATGGCCTGAATGCTACATCAGCCCCTTTTAGCCACTGCTGGGATGCAGGGCACCAACTTTTGAGACTGCACAAAGCAATAAAGCCCTGGGCCTGGCACAGAAAACCTTTTCTGTCCTAGGCCTCTGAGCCTGTGATGAGAGGACCTGATGTGAAGACCTCTGACATGCCTGGGAGACATTTTCTGCATTGTCTTCACAATTAACATTTGGCTCCTCATTATTTATGCAAATTCCTATGGCCTGCTTAAACTTCTCCTCAGAAAATGGGTGTTTCTTTTCTAGCACATCATCAGGGCTACAAATTTTCTGAACTTTTATGTTCTGCTTCCCTTTAAAACATAAGTTCCAATTCCAAACCATATCCTTATGAATGAATAAAACTGAATGCTTTTAAGAGCACCCAAGTCACCTCTTGAACACTTTGTTGCTTAGAAATGTCTTCTGCCAGATATGCTAAATCATCTCCCTCAAGTTCAAAGTTTCACAGATCTCTAGGATGGGGGCAAAATGCCACCAGTCTCTTTGCTAAAGCATAGCAAGAATCACCTTTGCTCCAGTTCCCAATAAGTTCCTCATCTCCATTTGAGACCATCTCAGCCTGGACTTTATCGTCCATATCACTATCAGCACATTGGTCAAAGCCAGTGAATAAATCTCTAGGAAGTTCCAAACCGTCCCACATTTTCTATCTTCTTCTGAGCATTCCAAACTGTTCCCAGCTCTGTCTGTTACCCAATTCCAAGGCTGCTTCCACATTTTCAGGTATCTTTACAGCAGCACCCCCCTATCTGGTACCAGTTTACTGTATTAGTCCATTCTCACACTGCCAATAAAGACACACCCAAGACTGGGTAATTTATAAAGGAAAAAGAGGTTTAATGTACTCACAGTTCCACATGGCTGGGGAGGCCTCACAATCATGGAGAAAGGTAAAGGAGGAGCAAAGGCACATATTACATGGCAGCAGGCGAGAGAACATAGCAGGGGAACTGCCCTTTATAAAACCATAAGATCTCATGACACTTATTCACTATCACAAGAACAGCACAGGCAAAATCTGCCCCCATGATTTGACTACATCCCACCAGGTCCCTCCAATGACACATGGGGATTATGGGAGTTACAATTCAAGATGAGATTTGGGTGGGAACACAGCCAAACCATATCAATACCAGTTAAGTCCAGTGGAGGCAGGGTGTAACTCTGGGTGGAAATGATTCTATAAGAGCATTTGAATGGTCTTTCTATCTCCAGTGTAAGTTAGCTTTATTAATGAAGGAATATTCATTCAAGTTGCATAAAGTGAAACTTAAGAAACAAGTATAAATTTGGTTCAGGATTGAGACACCTAGAGGAAATTGTCTGGGAGGCAGTTGGAAGTGAAGGACTGTGCATGACATTTCAGAAGAAAAGATTAAGCTCAACATTCTAGTTAGAAAATCATCAATGTATACAGGGTAATTGAGGTCATGGATGAAAATAACTTATTTTCCCCATGGTAGATTTTTACTAATAAGTCATTAATATGTAACTTTCTTTTAAGACATTAATATTTTTATTGGAAACATAATTATCTGTAGAAAAATATAATTAATGTTTAAAATGCAGAAAAACAGCAGTGGGAAATATATGGAGACCCAGATTTTTATCTCTTTAAAAATAAGATTCCATCATAAAGACAGTTGTATTCTCAACCAATCTTTAAAGATAGACATCTGCAAGTATGACATCCATTAAATATATTTTCATAAACTAATCCACCATAATGATATTTATAAACCTGTTTCTTATTCATGATATAAGTAGAAAATAAAAAAAATGGTTTGGACAAGATTTACTATAACAGAACTTTAGAAATGTATATATATTTTAAGACTCCCCTTTTAAAAATACTTCAATTATACTTTGAAATATCTAAAATATATTCTGGGTTATGTAATATAAAATGTGGGGTATTCACAAACAATCCAGTTGTCAATATGGATATTGTCATTCAGGTATAAAATTAGTTTCAGTAATCAATTTTTAGAAATTTAGGGATGCTTTTAGGAAAGTATAATAAAGAATAGTAAATGGCACTCAAAGCCTTTTAGAAGTGGCACACAAATGCTGATTTTTGCTTCAACATTGCATTTAAGATAGTTTAAAAAGTGGTGAAGTAAAAAATATTTAGATCTTACATTCATTTTCTTTTGGACATATCAGTGTGCATTTCCTAAAACCAACGATTTTCTCTTACAAACCACAGTACAATAGTTTAATTAACGCAATTAACCTTAATATGATGTCTAATCTTCAGACCTTCTTGCATTTTTGCCAACTGCCCAACTAATGTTTTACATGCCGTTGTTGTACAATTCTGTTTTTTTTGTTGTTGTTGTTTATCAAGGATTGCATATTGCATTTCATTGCTATATCTTTTTAGTCTCTTTTCATTTAGAATATTCCTCAGTCCCTCTTAATTCACGAACTTGGCACATTTTAAGAGTATAGGCCAGATATTTTATAGGATGTATCTTTCTGATGTTTACACATTTTCAGACCTATCTTATGCATTATTTTTTCAGGGATACCACAAAAGTGATACTGTCTTCTTCTTAGTGCATGGTATCAGATAACACCTGACATTATTGGTCCTAATACTGGGGATGTTAACTGTGATCACTTAAGGTGGTAACTTTACTGTAGTCATTGTATTAACCTTTATAAGTAAGAATCATATGGGAAATATTTTGATACTATGTAAGATCCTGTTTTTCATCAAACTTGAGCATCCACTTGTTGTTTTTTCTTGAAACAATTATTGCTATATTTTATATTTTATTTATTTTATTTGACAAGTAAAATGATATCTACTCATGATATACATGATGTTTTAAAATATGTACACATTGTGGAATGACTAAATCAACCTATTTAGCATATGTATTGTCTCACATACTTATTTTTTTGTGGTGAGAAAACCTAAAATCTAGTCTCTTAGCAATTTTTGAGTATACAATACATTGTTATTAAGTATAGGCACTGTGTTGTACAATAAAAATGTGTCAGCAGCTTGGTGCCAAAATACAACTGTGATTTCCATTTAGAATCATCATAGTGAGTAATCATTTTTAAATGAAGTGTGAATGACTTTGTTCATTGTACACATTTCTTGGTGAAGAAATAAAATAAAATATGGAATAACTTCTGTCTTATTTTTTTGAAACCCGTACTTGGAGTATTTTAGAGGTTTCAAAGTGGTTGTTGAACTACAAATCAAGTAAAATCACTGTTCTTTATAGAGAAAAATTATTAGACCTACACAAGGCCTATTTTTTGCTTTCAAACTATTCTCACAACTTTAAGAACAATGGTTTCTGTTAATGCTGTGAGAGCAAGATTACAGAGAGGGGGCTCTAAAGGCTGGGCGATCATAAGGATATTAAAATCATCACAATATGACCTGAATTTAACCAGTCGAAATGGAGATGTAAAAAAGCAGATGGCCTTGAGAGATTTTAAGGAGGGAGACTACATAAAACCACGTGACTGATTGTGTGTAGGAAGTGTGAGAGAGAAGTGACTAGGTTTTGGCTCTAGGAACTTGATAGAAGGTGACCCAATGGTAGGGGTGGAGTGGGAAAGATTTCATTTTGAATATGTGTTTACGTTGTTTAGGAAACAACTAAAAATATCCAGAAAAAAATAAGAATGTAGGTATGGAACTCATGCGAGTCTTTTACTTGTAGCTAAGTAGCAGTGTGGAGCTATGGGGAAGACAGTGTCATAACAGTAGCCAAGAAGGAAAGAGAATTCCTGTGTTCTTGATGATAAGGTTAAATGCATTATATATTGTTTTGTAAAATAAATTACAGGTTAATTGGGATTGTGTGGTTGTCTTAGAACCAATCATTTGGCTTAATATTGTGCTAATGAACAAATTACCAACTAAGTTACAAACATATGGAAAAAATCTTTCTGTAAACTGTAGGGGTCTTCTGAGCATGAGGACATATTTGGGTACACAAGCAACTAAGTGTACATTTTATGTAGGATTTTATATTTAGTGGAAAAACTCCCAAAGAACAATATTCTTAACTCTAAAAAATATAAGTAGAATTTGATAATTTAACAAAGACTAAAATTCTTACTATTTCATTTTACTGATTTGAATGTATACTTTTGTGAGAAAGTTACAGCCAGGTAAGTAATGCATACAATTTTTATCATTGCCAAAAACAGTGTATTAAGAAAAATAAATTTGTGGAGCTATAAAAGGAAACAGAATTAAGGTTAAATGTATCATGAAATAATTTCACATTTTATTTAAAGCCATCACACTTTGTACATTTTTTCTCTTTTTCTCATTGCAAATGTCATTTGAAAACAAGTGTACAAAACTAAAACAAACAGAAAAGGAAGTAGAAACGAAGCTTGCTACAAGAATTTTCCCAATTCATGTACTCACCTAGCAGCACTGTTTATACATCAAAGAAAGGTCATGTCCTGTCACACTTTTATCTTAGCTGACAAGCTGTAAAGAATCTCTTAAAAAATAAAAGTAGTATAAATGTCAAACTGTCTTCTCACCAACTTACATAGGAGACAGTGCACTTAGTGGTGAAATTCTGTCCAGAAATGATGAAGAGATTATTCTGGTAATAATGTACAAGTCTCATTCCTACTAACCTGCTTTGCTTAGAAATTTTATAGGGCTGCATACATATTTAATAATAGCATTATATGTCACAGGATAGTTGAATGACCTTTTACTAACTTGACGTGAACATTTCACAAAAGAACAGTATTCCACCAACAGGTCAGTGTTTCAGATGTGTAATATCACATACAAATTTTACCCCTTTGTAAAATGCGTAGCATAAACGTTTACATAAAAGGCAGTCGTTCTTCTTTTTTATTATACTTTAAGTTCTGGGATACTTGTGCAGAACGTGCAGGTTTTTTACATAGATATACATGTGCCATGGTGATTCACTGCACCTATCAACCTGTCATCTACATTAACTATTTCTCCTAATGCTATCCCTCCTCTAGTCCCCCACCCCCGGCAGGCCCTGGTGTGTGATGGTCCCCTCCCTGTGCCTATGTGTCCTCATTGTTCAACTCCCACTTATGAATGAGAATATATGGTGTTTGGTTTTCTGTTCTTGTGTTACTGTGCTGAGAATGATGGTTTCCAGCTTCATCCATGTCCCTCCAAAGGACATGAACTCATTTTTTTTTTCATGTCTGCATAGTATTCCATGGTGTATATGTGTCACGTTTTCTTTATCCAGTTTATCATCGATGGTCATTTGGGTTGGGTCCAAGTATTTGCTATTGTTAGCAGTGCTGCAGTCAACATACATGTGCATGTGTCTTTGTAGTAGAATAATTTATAATCCTTTGGGTATATACCCAGTAGTGGGATAGCTGGATCAAATGGTATTTCTGGTTCTAGATCCTTGAGGAATGGCCACACTGTCTTCCACAATGGTTGAACTAATTTACACTCCCACCAACAGTGTAAAACCATTTCTATTTCTCCACATCCTCTCCAGTATCTGTTGTTTCCTGACTTTTTAATGATCACCATTCTAACTGGTGTGAGATGGTATCTCATTGTGGTTTTGACTTACATTTCTCTAATGACCGGTGATGATGAGCCTTTTTTCATATGTTTGTTGACTGCATCAATGTCTTCTTTTGAAAAGTGTCTGTTCATATCTTTCACCCATTTTTTGATGGGGTTGTTTGGGTTTTTTCTTGTGAATTTAAGTTCTTTGTAGATTCTGGATATTAGCTCTTTGTCAGATGGAGAGATTGCAAAAGTTTTCTCTCCTTCTGTTGGAAGTGTTGACATTCAGTATTGAGCATAAGCATCTACCATGACTGAACATCAACAACACCTGGATATGACTTAACACTTCTCCCACTGACACAACACCAGAGCCATTGGCCTGATCTCCTCTGAGAACTTTCCCTCTCAAAAAGCACAAGAAGACGGGTGCTTCTTAAACTGCTCCCTACCTGACACCTGCTACTGCCACCCACACACTGATGTTGAGAGGTTGGAGGACCGAAGGTCTGTTTGCTACTTGTTGCTCTTGGCAGGTCCAGGTTTCTTTTTGTGACTATCATGTGCAGCACGTCTGTGCTCAGAGGGCAAATGCAATGTTCTTAAAATTCAATATAACTTACAAATATCAGCCAAATTAGTACATATTGAGCCAGGGACCGGGAATATAATCTCTCTATAAAAATGTAACAGGGCAGTTCAGAGATAGCTGTGCAAATGTCTAAAACAACAGTAAGATATAATAAGAGCTCTAATAAAGGTATTTCTAAATTGTTGTGGGAATATGAGGAAGGGCTCCACTAGCACTGATTTTAACAAAATTTCAGTAGGGCCAAATAGGGGGGCGGAGCAAGATGGCCGAATAGGAATAGCTCCAGTCTCCAGCTCCCAGCGGGAGCAACGCAGAACACAGGTGATTTCTGCATTTTCAACTGACTTACTGGGTTCATCTAACTAGGGAGTGCCAAACAATTGGTGCTGCTCAGCTGCTGCAGCCCGACCAGCCAGAGCTAAAGCAGGGCGAGGCATGGCCTCACCTGGGAAGTGCAAGGGGGAAGGGAATCCCTTTTCCTAGCCAGGGGAACTGAGACACAGAACACCTGGAAAATCAGGTGACTCCCACCCCAATACAGCACTTTACCAAGGGTCTTAGAAAATGGGCACATGAGGAGATTATATCCCACACCTGGCCGGGAGGGT
>NW_012120377.1:243738-244674 GCF_000951035.1 Colobus angolensis palliatus
CCCCCCCCCACGGAGCCTCCCTCATTGCTAGCACAGCAGTCTGCAATCTAACTGCAAGGCAGCAGCTAGGCTGGGGGATGGGTGCCTGTCATTGCTGAGGCTTAAGTAGGTAAAAAAAGCCTCTGGGAAGCTCGAACTGGTTGGAGCTCACAGCAGCTCAAGGAGGCCTGCCTGTCTCTGTAGATTCCACCTCTGGGGACAGGGCACAGATAATCAACAACAACAACAACAACAACAAAGCAGCAGAAACCTCTGCAGACACAAACAACTCTGTCTGACAGCATTGAAGAGAGCAGTGTATCTCCCAACACGGAGGCTGAGATCTGAGAAAGGACAGACTGCCTGCCCAAGTGGGTCCCTGACCCCTGAGTAGCCTAACCGGGAGACATCCCCTACTAGGGGCAGACCGACACCCCACACCTCACACGGTAGAGTAAACCCCTGAAAGGAAGCTTCCAAAGCAAGAATCAGATAGGTACACTTGCTGTTCAGCAATATACTATCTTCTGCAGCCTCTGCTGCTGACACCCAGGCAAGCAGGGTCTGGAGTGGACTTCAAGCAATCTCTAACAGACCTACAGCTGAGGGTCCTGACTGTTAGAAGGAAAACTAACAAACAGGAAGGACACCCACACCAAAAACCCCATCAGTACGTCACCATCATCAAAGACCAGAGGCAGATAAAACCACAAAGATGGGGAAAAAGCAGGGCAGAAAAGCTGGAAATTCAAAAAATAAGAGCGCATCTCCCCCTGCAAAGGAGCACAGCTCTTCGCCAGCAACAGATCAAAGCTGGACGGAGAATGACTTTGATGAGATGAGAGAAGAAGGCTTCAGTCCATCAAACTTCTCAGATCTAAAGGAGGAATTACGTACCTAGTGCAAAGAAACTAAAAATCTTGAAAAAAGAGTGGAAGAATTGATAACTAGAATAAT
>NW_012120377.1:249778-283229 GCF_000951035.1 Colobus angolensis palliatus
ACAAAATTCAACAGCCCTTCATGCTAAAAACGCTCAATAAATTCGGTATTGATGGAACATATCTCAAAATAATAAGAGCTATTTATGACAAACCCTAAGCCAAAATCATACTGAATGAGCAAAAACTGGAAAAATTCTCTTTGAAAACTGGCACAAGACAGGGATGCCCTATCTCACCACTCCTATTCAACATAGTGTTGGAAGTTCTGGCTAGGGCAATCAGGCAAGACAAAGAAATAAAGGGTATTTAGTTAGGAAAAGAAGAAGTCAAATTGTCCCTGTTAGCAGATGACATGATTGTATAGTTAGGAAACCCCATCGTCTCAGCCCAAAATCTCCTTAAACTGAGAAGAAACTTCAGCAAAGTCTTAGGATACAGAATTAATGTGCAAAAATCACAAGCATTCTTATACACCGGTAACAGACAAACAGAAAGCCAAATCATGAATGAACTTCCATTCACAATTGCTTCAAAGAGAATAAAATACCTAGGAATCCAACTTACAAGGGATGTAAAGGATCTCTTCAAGGAGAACTACAAACCACTGCTCAGTGAAATCAAAGAGGACATTAACAAATGGAAGAACATACCATGCTCATGGATAGGAAGAATCAATATCATGAAAATGGCCATACTGCCCAAGGTAATTTATAGATTCAATGCCATCCCCATCAAGCTACCAATGAGTTTCTTCACAGAATTGGAAAAAACTGCTTTAAAGTTCATATGGAACCAAAAAAGAGCCCACATTGCCAAGACAATCCTAAGTCAAAAGAACAAAGCTGGAGGCATCATGCTACCTGACTTCAAACTATACTACAAAGCTACAGTAACCAAAACAGCATGGTACTGGTACCAAAACAGAGATATAGACCAATGGAACAGAACAGAGTCCTCAGAAATAATACCACACATCTACAGCCATCTGATCTTTGACAAACCAGAGAGAAACAAGAAATGGGGAAAGGATTCCCTATTTAATAAATGGTGCTGGGAAAATTGGATAGCCATAAGTAGAAAGCTGAGACTGGATCCTTTCCTTACTCCTTATACGAAAATTAATTCAAGATGGATTAGAGACTTAAATGTTAGACCTAATACCATAAAAACCCTAGAAGAAAACCTAGGTAATACCATTCAGGACATAGGCATGGGCAAGGACTTCATGTCTAAAACACCAAAAGCAACGGCAACAAAAGCCAAAATTGACAAATGGGATCTAATTCAACTAAAGAGCTTCTGCACAGCAAAAGAAACTACCATCAGAGTGAACAGGTGACCTACAGAATGGGAGAAAATTTTTGCAATCTACTCATCTGACAAAGGGCTAATATCCAGAACTGACAAAGAACTCAAACAAATTTACAAGAAAAAAACAAACAACCCCATCAAAAAGTGGGCAAAGGATATGAACAGACATTTCTCAAAAGAAGACATTCATACAGCCAACAGACACATGAAAAGTTGCTCATCATCACTGGCCATCAGAGAAATGCAAATCAAAACCACAATGAGATACCATCTCACACCAGTTAGAATGGCAGTCATTAAAAAGTCAGGAAACAATAGGTGCTGGAGAGGATGTGGAGAAATAGGGACAATTTTACACTGTTGGTGGGATTGTAAACTAGTTCAACCATTATGGAAAACAGTATGGTGATTCCTCAAGGATCTAGAACTAGAAGTACCATATGACCCAGCCATCCTATTACTGGGTATATACCCAAAGGATTATAAATCATGCTGCTATAAAGACACATGCACACGTATGTTTATTGCGGCACTATTCACAATAGCAAAGAATTGGAATCTACCCACATGTGCATCAGTGCCTGACTGGATTAAGAAAATGTGGCACATATACACCATGGAATACTATGCAGCCATAAAAAAAGGATGAGTTTGTGTCCTTTGTAGGGACATGGTTGCGGCTGGAAGCCATCATTCTCAGCAAACTATCACAAGAACAGAAAACCGAACACCACATGTTCTCACTCATAGGTGGGAACTGAACAGTGAGATCACTTGGACTTGGGAAGGGGAATATCACACACCTGGGCCTATCATGGAGAGGGGGGAAGGGGGAGAGATTGCATTGGGAGTTATACCTGATGTAAATGACGAGTTGATGGGTGCAGCACAGCAACATGGCACAAGTATACATATGTAACAAACCTGCACGTTATGCATATGTACCTTAGAACTTAAAGTATAATAATAATAATAATAAAAAGTTTCAGTAGGTCTTATGTACTCTCCTTTGTTGGAAGCCCCAATTCAAATCATATCAAACATGTTATTAATGTAATCACATTCCACTAATCTTTTGATGAGCCTTTGCAAGTCTGTATACCATTGGCATTGCACCTATAGAGCTTAATCAAAAAAAAACAAGCCAGCCTAATGGAGAATGAGAAAGTTGCATATAGGAAAAACTAATTGCATTAATATTTTAATATGGCATAGATTTTTGTAGAGCTTAAAGAAGATAAAGGTACAGTTTAAAAAATGGGTACAGCATTTGCAGAGGCCTGGAGGCAGGACAAAGCAAGTGTTGCATATAGGAAATATGGCAGAAAAGTAAGATTTGGGAATGTTATCAGACAATTACTGAGGATCTTGATGTTATCCTGTGATTGACAGTGCATTATTAAAGTATTGATAAACAGCTAAAGGATATAACCATTTTTTTTTCCATTAGCATGTCCAATCTGGAGTAATAAGGAGAATAATTTGAATTAGGATATGGAGAAAGACTGAAGATAGGGGATCTAGTGACACATAAGAAACATTTTCCCTAACAATACCTTCAGTCCTTAGGGTCCAACATACCATTATTGGAACCAGCTGGGGGTTGCAAGTCTGGCTCAGGGCAGGTGGTAGAGCACTTTCTACAGGATTCTGTGAATGGAAATTATTTCCGGGATGTGCTTAATGCAGCAGTGAATTGGTACACGCACTGTCTGCTAAGAATCCACCTCACACCAGCTCTGATTCTGAACAGACTCCATTTGACCATTGTCTTGAAGACCACAAACTTCCAGTGTCTCTTCTTCATGAAACAATTCTTCTTCCACTTTTACTCATACAACCATGGCTTAAGTGGAAAATTTTCCTCTGTGCTATTTCACAAAACCAGCAAAAAGCCCATGTGGCTGATTTTCAGTAGAAAAATAATTCTGGTACCACTCCCCTCCTCCCCAAGGTACAGCTATGTCTCTCTGTCACCTGAGATTGTGGCATTTGCAATTTGTGCTGATTAGCTTGTGCCTTATGTGAAATGAATGTAGGGTACTTCACAATTCAACCAGGAGCAGCAATCAGTATATCTAATCAAAACAGCTCTCTACCAGGGCTTCCCACTGCTCGTTACCTTGAGCTTGCTGAATTATTCTGGTTCTGTAGTCAAAGTGGGAAAAGCTAAAAATCATTGGCTTGAAATTCAGCCTTGGATTTCAGTGTGGCTTTGACATTAAATGAATGTGTGAACTACTGTTTTTTGGGCCTCAGTTCTTTCTCCTAAAAAATGCCACAAAAATTGTTTAAATGATGCCTAGGACTTTCCTTTCCACCCTTCTTACTATATTATAACAGAAACTTTTTTTTAACCTAACAGGCATACCCATTGTAAAGAGCACCTCAAACATTGAGGCCACTTGTCAAAAATGGACATTTTAAATGTTTGTGTTTAACTACAACCATTTTGTGTTTAATTAAAATGCTAAAGATGGGATTCTTGCTTTTAACTAATGAGAACACATGGACCCAGAGAGGGGACCATCACACACCAGGGCCTGTTGGGGGATGGGGGAGCTAGAGGAGGGATAGCATTAGGAGAAATACTTAGTGTAGGTGACAGGTTGGTGGGTGCAAAAACCACCGTGGCACGTGTATACCTATGTAACAAAACTGCATGTTCTGCACATGGACCTCAGAACTGAAAGTATTATTTAAAAAAAAAATAGCTCTCAACTTTGTATTTTATTAGCCATAGCTCTAATTCTTGCTTTGTATATGAATGATGTTCCTTACTAAGTAGTCTTGCTGACATAACTGAGAGAAACTGTCTCCCTTCACCTCTTTTTCTCTCACTTTTCAATGTTATAAGCTTTTACTTAGCTACCCAAATAACGACTTTAGCTTCTGGTTTTCCCATGACTGGGAAAAAAAAAACCAAAGTAGCTAAAGCAGCATGAGCTTTCAGAACCTTTTACTTTATTTTCTTTCCACATTAATCCAATTATTTTGTTTATAAGAAATTATTTAAATGTTATCCTAAGAAGAAATACAAATAAATTTGGTAGTTCACTGTTTATGCTAATACAAACATCACTTATTTGTAATGGCAATCTTAGGATGTTTTGTCTTGAGTAACATAGAATCCACTTCCCAGTCACTGTCAATTCTTAATCTTAGAGTGCAGGTCAGAACAACCTTTGAAAGTTCAAATACGTACAAATGAAATAAGACAGAGGAAGTGAGTGAAAGCAAATATTTAGATTTTATACCAATTTGCTATGCAAACCATCTTTAGAAACTTGAAAACAACCAAAGATCTGTGATCTAATTCCCAAACTATCTCCATGTCACTGCTCTTGCTTGAAACTGACATTTTAAGTGATGGACTTTTGTACTATATTAATAATTGCACAATATTGCAACTGCTAGAGGTGTACCCTTTTCACTTTTTCACTTTCCATATCTACCTTATGAGAACTTTGTTACTTTGAAGGCAATTATTTATTCAGTAGATTGCTAAGCTGTTCCTAAGAGCAGGTAGAGCAAGTTGTTGGAAAGCTTTCTCTCACGTCCTGTGGTATGAGTGCCACCATAGACACACCTACACTAGTCAGTTTTCATGCTGTTGTAAAGACATACCTGAGACTGGGTAATTTATTAAGAAAAAGAGGTTTAATGGACTCACAGTGCCACATGGCTGGGGAGGCCTCACAATCATGGGGGAAGGCAAAAGGCACATCTTACATGGAGGCAGACAAAAGAGAATGAGAGCCAAGAGAAAGAGAAAATCCCTTGTAAAACCATCAGATCTCAAAAGACATATTCACAACCATGAGAACAGTATGAGGGAAACCACCCCCATGATTAATTATCTTCCACTGGGTCCCTCCCACAACATGTGAGAATTATGGGAGCTACAATTCAAGATGAGAGTTGGTTGGTTGGGGACACAGCCAAACCATATAAACACCCCTCTCAGTTCCCTTTTTGCCAATCATCAGTGATGTCTTCATCTCCACTCTTCATTGTCCTGGCCTTGAGATCTATTTTGTAATGTATATAAATGTCTTGCTTATTCTATTCTAAATGTGAGAGAACCTTATACAGTTGAAAATTTCTATGGGAAAGAGGGCCAAGATCGCAGATAATGGAGCAGAGATGGAATGTAGAGCGCTAAAGACACATAAGACTGGGGACAAACACATTAAGATATGCTTTCTAAGCAGGAAGGGGCCCTCGTTACTCTGGCAGCCACAGGACCTGGGCTTTTATTGAGTGATTGTGGAAGGTAAAGCTCTAACCAAGAAAGGTAAAACTCTTCTTCCCTCATTGAATTCAATCATTGAACAGGCATAAGGTAGAAGGAAGGATAATTTCTAAGACACTTTAAAGAGAAAAATGTGGAGAAAGATACGGGAGTAGCTGCTATGAAGATTTGTGGAAATGAATTATAGATAAGATTTTTACAATATTTTCTGCCTGTAATAATATAGACTTTTTAATTTGCTTCTTTCAGAGGCTCTAGTAAATACTGTTTATTTGAATGAGAACAGCCATGATATACTCTAGCTTTTATTGGATTAAAGATATTTTACCAGCTTTAGTTGTTTCTTTAGTTTTAGTTTTTCCAGTGGCCATTCCCATTACTGAATGAAATATAGTTGTGGTTTTCTTTCATAGGACAGAATAAAGTTCATATGTACAAATAGAGATGCAACTTTCAATTTTTTATCTTTTGGAATGAAGGTAGAGAAACCTTCTATTTCAGTGAAAATCATTTACCAAGATTGAAACTAGAGCAGGTCAAAGATATTAAGATATTTTACGGAAGAGGGAAAGAAGAAGGAAAAGAAGATGAAGATGAGAAAGAAAAAAGAAAAAGAAAGGAGAAGACGAAGGATATGGGGGAAGATAAATAATTATAAAGAGAAATGTATACAAATAAATATATCTACATTTATACATAAATACAAGTATTTATATATGCTTATATATATGTAAATATTTAGTAGATATATTTAAAGCTTGTGAACATCTCAGTCTACATGTTACCATCAAAATAAAGAGGCTTATTTACATTTTCACAAAATATAGACAAGATTTTTTATCAAAACCAAAAGATGAAACAACTGAATCAAGAAGATACTATTGATGTGCAATGGTAGAATCAAAATATAGGCAATGTTGAAGTACGTGGGTGACATTTTAAGTTACGCACTAATTAATTCATAAAATGAACCCCACAAAATGAAACTCAACTATGCCCACACTATACTATCACATAAGAAACTTTTATCCTGGTTTTAATATCCTTTATATCTAAGGTAGAACAGACAATGGCTAAGTTGGTTGGCATTTATGTCAACATAAATAGCTGAAAAAAAAAGTCCAGGTACATTTCAAGTTGTCACAGATTCCAAGGTATGGTGGCTTTCATTTTGGTTTTAAAGTTACAGAAAATGAAAGCTAAACTGAACTATCTAGGTGTGCATGTGTGTGTGTGTGTGTGTGTGTGTGTGTGTGTATTTTAAATTTTAAATTCAATTTGGGATAAAATCAAAGAATCCCATAAAATACCAAAAAGAAGAATATTCCAATTAAGGCAATTAAGAATTGCAGAAGTCCCATGACTGGAATGCACTTAGCACATTCTGTGAGTGATAAGGATGCAGGTGTGATAAATAGTAGTAGGCAAAGTGAAACAGATGGTGAGAATTGAGGTTGGTAGATATACACAGCCACGACCTACGGGACCTTATAGGTAGAACATGCTAAAGTCACTGGAGTTCAACTTTAATGTGAGGTGAAATCATTGGGACTATTCTCAACAACTCACTGATGCTACCACCTTTGGATCAACTATTTCACTAACAGAAGCTCCTCCAGAAAACATCAGAGACAGGACACCCTACTAACCATATGAGTTCTAGCATCAACATGTGTCCCTGAAACATCTTTCCATCCTTGGAAAAACAAATTAAATTACTTCATCTTATGTAAATTTTTGTACCATGGGTATAGAAGGTGTTTTGTTGTTGTTACTGCTGCTGCTGTTGTTTTTCCTATCAATGCAAATGATATTTCCACTCCAGACTCTGCAATCCCACTTGTGCTGCATTAAGCTATTCAAAAAGCATTTGCTGAGCCTTCACTTAGTGACAGATGCTGTGCTAAACTCTGGGTATATAGCACTGACTAAAATAAGCTTGGCATCTGATGTCAGTAAACTAGTCTAGTGGCCCTTAAAATCTAGGAATCATTTACAAGCTTCATGTTGGTTGATATCTGCCACCACCTAATTAGAGACAAAATATCTATTTACTTAGCTTACTGAGTTTTGTATAAATGCATTTTAAAGACTCATCCCAAGTATCAAGGTTATTTCAGTATTTATTGTTTTAATTAACAATATAATCACATCTTCAGATATTACAGCATTACAAATGGGAAAATGCTAAGCTCAGTTAAAATAGAAACTACATGATAGCTGGAAGATTTTCCGTAAGCGTTGAGGAACAGAATGTACAATGCATCAGTGGCAAAGCAACCTATATTTGAATTCCTAACTTGTTTCCTCAGGAACATTTCTTCACTCCACCAGGAGAGGGAGGTTTACTAGGGTGAGATTTTTACAACCAGAAGTCTTGTGCAGTGTCTCCTTTCTCAGGATTTATGTAGAAATAGGCCATGCTATTTTATTTCATTACTGTCACCATTTACTGCCATTATTTATTTTTAACAGGTGTATTAGATATATATTTGATATACAATAAATTGCAAATATTCAAAATATACAAGCTGACGTTTTGACATACATGTGCATACAAGAAACCATCAACTTAATCAAGGTAATAAAGGTGTTTTTACACTACCTCCCCAAATGCATCAGATTCTGCTATGTAATTCTGCTTTCTGCCCATTCCTGCCCTTTTCCCCTTGTCACATGGACACCAATGATGATCTGCTTTATATTACCATAGATAATTTGGATTTTTAGACATTTATATGAATGGAATAATAGAACATGTACTTATTTTTGTCTGGCTTGTTTTATTCAGCATAATTATTTTAATATTTCCCTAGGTTATACATATCAAAAGTCCATTCCTACTTATTTCCAAGTCATATTTCAAATTATAAAAAGTTTACTGTTTATTTATTCATTTATCTTCTAAGTACTTCTTAGCTGCATCCCACCATTGTTTATGTTTGTATTTGTATTTTGTTCAATTTTTCTTATATAAAGAATAACTTTATACAAAATTATTGGTGAACATAACATAATTTAAAGTTAAAGTACCTTTAAATTTTAAATTTACCTTTTGACTTATTATTTGGCCTGTGGGTTGTTTAAAAGTATACTCTTCAGTTTTCAAATATGTGGGAATTTTTTTCATATATCTTTCTCTTGTTAATTTTAAATTTAATTTCATGGTGATAAGAGAACAGACACTGCATGACTTGAATCCATTCAAATTTTTGAGACTGGTTTTATGGTTCAGATATGGTCTATATTGGTAAATGTTCATGCACTTGAAAAGAATGTACATTCTGTTGTTGTCAAGTGAAGGGCTTTTAAATGTCAACTAGACAATTTGGTTGCTATGCTGTTCATGTCTTCAGTGTCCTTACTGACATTTTTGTCTACTTATTCTGTTGGACATTTAGGATTTGTCTATTTTCCTTACAGTTCTATCCATTTTTGTTTCATGTACTATGATGCTCTGGTTTTAGGCATATAAACTTTTAATATTAATATATTTTCTTGGTGAATATACCCCTTTATCATTATAAAGTTATGCTTTATATATCTGCTAATATTTTTGCTTTGAAATCCACCATGTCTGATTTTAATACCACCATTATAGATTCTTTTTGGTTAGTGTTAGCATGGTATACCTTTTCCCATCATTTTATTTCTAATCTATTTGTGTCTTTGCACTTAAAATGTATGTTTTGTGAGCAGCATGTAGTTAGATCTTGCTATTTTATCCAATATGTGAATCTCTTCCTTCTAATGTGATTAATGATAAGGTAGGGTTAAAAACTACCATCTTTCTGTTTTCTATTTGTCCCATGTATATCTTATTCCCTTTGAGCAATATGATTATGATGTGCCTGGATTTTGTTTTCTTCATGTTCTATGCCTGCTTTTTAGTTTGATTTTCTACTTCTTGAACCTGTGAGTTTATAGTTTTCATCAAATTTGGGGGTAAAATGGCCATTATTTCTTCTAATTTTTTTATATTCGTCTTTGTCCTCTCCTTTTGGTCTCCATGTCCTTCACACACACACTACTCTCCAAAATGTGTACAATTCTGGTTCAGTTACATTTCAAGAAGAATGTTCAACTGCTTGAAATTGCCCCACATTTCACTGATGCTCTGCTCATTCTATCTCTTCAAGTTCATATTTGTTTTGCAACGTCTGTTCTGCCATTAATGACATACACTGTAGTTTTCATTTTAAGCATTATAGTTTTTATATCTAGAAGTTTGATTTTAATTTTTAAAATATTTTCCATGTCTCTACTCAACATTTCAATCTTTCTTCTAGATCCTTCAACATATAGAATAGTTATAATAACTGCTTTAATTTTATTCTTTACTAACTGTATCATACCGTACTTATTTTAATTTAATATTTTTTCTCCTAATCATAAATAAAATTTTCTTGTTTATTTGTGAGTTTTGTAATTTTTGATTAGATGCCAGACACTGTAATGTACCTTGTTGTATATTAAATATTTTTGTATTACTGTAAGTAGACTTATTCTGGAAATGGTGAAGTTACTATTAAATATTTTCATCCATTTAGACTGGATTTAAGGATTTTTAGGCATTACCAGAGGAGCATTAAGTTTACAGGTAATTTTGATTCACCATTGAGACAATATCCTTCTGATTAACCAGTACCCATAAATTATAGCCCACCCTTTGCCCTTCCTCAACCATGGCTAGTGGGTACTGATGCTATTCCCAGTCCCATGAAAGAACCTCTAAGTCTTTTGAGTGGTTCTTTCCCCAGCTTCAGGTAATTTATTCAAACACGTCTTTGATCAGCCCTCAGCTGAACAGTTAAGGGGGACCTTCGGTGATTTTCTGGAGGTAAAGCTTTCTTCTCTCCTCTACACTAACCTCCTTGGTTTTTCCTAACTCTCAGCTCTATTTCCCCAACTCAGAAAGACGAATAGGCTTTGTGTCTGAGTTCTTCTCCCTGCTCTGTTATAGAAATTCACTCCAGGAAGTAACTGCGGGGTCCACACCATTTGTTTCCTCTCTCTCCGTAATTATTTTCCATCATTGTTTAACATCCAGTGTCTAAAAAATTTTCATTTCATTTGTTTTGTCTAGTTTTTAAACTCTTTCAACTGGGAAGACAAATGTGAGCCCTCTTACTCCATTTTAGTAATAAACAGAAGTTTGGTGTGTCTGCTATTTTTAGTAAATATTATTTATGATACTTAAATGTCTATGTTATTACATATAAAACTACTTTCGTATAAAATAAATAACTGAGAATAAACCACAAAATCAATATTAAATGATAATGATTTGTAATTTTTTGACTATTGAAATTATGAGCCAAAATGATATTTTATTATGTACTTCTTAATTTTTAATTCTATGAAAATATTTTTCTCTTTCTTTAATATTTTATTGAACTCATGATTGAACAATAATGACATTTCATTTTAAAGAAAGTTTGAAGTGTGACTTTGAAAATCTTTTTATATAAGTTAAACATTTCTTCTAAGTGTAAAACTTCATGGCCCCCAAGACAGTATCTGGCTTTAGGTGCTTTCCTGAAGTGTTCATTGTTTGGTTTCAGCAATTGAAGGGCTAGCTGCTGAAAATCACCAGAAGAACTGCCAGATGCTTGTTGCCTGGCAACAGGTATTGGGAGGACAGAAAGTTCCAGTTCTGTCTCCTCAGAAATCTTTCTTTGGAGAGGAAAAGCTTGCCTAACAAAAGAAAAACTTTATGCAAAATTATTAGTGGGCATAACATAATTTATATACTCCTGTGCAGTGCTGCTGCATGCATACATTCCAGGAATTACCAAGAAATGTTGTGTCTGTGTGTATTAGCTGCCAATCTGGGCATTAGAGAGAGAAAAAGTAGATCAGACACCTTCTCCCTGAGGAGTTTGCCATCTGACATAAAGTTTGTGCACTCCTGTGATAGTATCTTCATGAAGATGTTTTCATTTTTAAATTACAGATGCTTTTCAGAATGGGTTCTTTATTTTACCTATAGATTTTTACACTTTTTCACACAATAAATTACTGGTAGGTGCCCCCACCCTTAAAACTAAACTGTCTGCATGAATATCAGCCAGAAGGATGTTAAAAAAAAACACTGATTATTTAATTTATTAGAATGCTAAGGTTAAATCTTTTCAAACTTTTACCCAAAAGCATTTTTCCTTTCCTATATGGCATTTCCATTTTTCAGTTGATTTTAATCTGCACAGACATGGTATAGAAACATGTATATATCCATGGCAAAAGTTATACTGAATCATTTAGCCAGTTTTATTTACCATACCTCAGTTAATTAATAATGGTGAATCACAAGGCATCAGAGAGTTTTTCTCATGAATTCAGGATCTTTGCAACATTTGTATTTGGATAGCTCAAAGTCAACCCAAACCCAGTATTAGAGGAACTAAATATCTAGTATCAATCCTTAAACTTGCTCTTATCAAAAGATGGGCAGTTACATCTATTCTGTTCTAGAAGCCTGCAAACTGAGAGTTCTTTCTGACCTAACATTCTCCTTCAACTCCCAAACATAATTTATACACCAAGTCATCAGACTGGCCTTGGCAGTATCTGCTACCACTCTTTATTATAACATTATCCTAGCTCATGTTATCACCATCCTTGTTTCTTCAAACACATTTTTTACCTCCTCCAATCTGTTCTGCACATTTCAGGGCAATCTTTTTCAAAACAAATCTAATCATGAGTTGTAGCCCCACGTATACCAGATGGTTAAAATAATTCTGCTTCCTTTGATGTTAGGTTAAAAAAACAAAATCTTTGCCATGCGTACAAGCACTGTCAAAAATGTTACCTCTAACATTCTGTCCTTATTCTTATGCTGAAGCCACACTGAACTTCTTTAATTTCTCAAATTGGCCTTAATTCATAGACCTTTGAAGATGTTCTGTTTTCTCTTCACAGCTTGTTTTTTCACAACTAGCCTCCACTCTGTATAATTAATTTTTTAATCACTACTCATCCTCAGACCTCAGTTCAATGGTCATTTCCTCAAGAAAATATTTGCTTCTCCCCTAAACTCATCTAAGTCTTGCTATTATGTTTTTTCATAGCACCTTGTACTTGTTTCCATAGTACTTAACATAGTTGTAAGTTTTACGACTTCCCTTTTCCAATAGACTAATAGTTTGTAAATTAGAAAAAGTACCAGTAAAACCACATATTTCTATGGCATTGTACATCTTAAAGCATACCCTTCTACATCATCTTTTCTCATATGAGTCTCTTGAAGACAGCAGATTCTTGATTCACTCACTTGTATTCTCCATTTTGGCGAAAATAATAACACTTTATTGTGTTATTATTTAAGGTTTCTTATTTCCCAAAGGAGTATGTAAGCTTCGAGGGGATGAAGATGACATGCCAATGTGAGGAGACAACCCAGCAGCAACTTACACAGAATGATAAGTGAGGACCAGAGAGAATGAAGGGCTCTCATTGGATGCTTCCATCATGGATGCAGTAAGGGAGAGATGCTCCACTGCCAGCACTCAGTGGCTCGCTGCTACTAAGGCTGCTCCCCAAGTACAAACACTGTCCTGGGGATTTGGCAAGAAAGTCTTAAATTGACCGGGATTACATTTCTGTACCTGGTTAAAAGGAGCTTCTAAAGATAAATAAAATTGATTTATGAAAAAAAATTTGGAGAGATAGATTTCTTACCAACTGATACCTACAAATTCTGAAATTCACATATATTGTGTCTTAATTACAGACAATAACACAAGTAATAAAGCTCCCAATCATTCGAGAAACAAAAGAAAAATAAAGTAAGGTATCAAACCTTCCACTTTTTCTCCTTCTACCCCTTTTCACTTCTTCCTTTCTAAATACTAAAGAAAAAAACCTGGCAGTCTCTGTAGTCATGAAAACTTACCAGAGTTGGCATATAATGCTTTATCATCTTGTAACTGGAGGTTTGCTAATTCCTGGTTAGGGAAATGGCAAAGGCAAACTTTTAGCTCTGATTCTCGCTTATGCCATTTAATGACATCCCTGCTGTATTTAGTTATGTAAATACTGTTATTATAAAGTCATTTGTGGCTGTGTTTTCATAAATGCAAACACAATGTCTTTATCACAACAAACATCTTTAGAGTATTTCAGTTTGTTCTTTGTTGGTATCACTGTTATTTATGTAAAACAAAAAAATTGTATGGGGCCTTAGGGGAAGACAGAGGAAATCTTTTAAAATATCAAGTTCACTGTAATTATTTAATACTTCCAGACCAAAGAAAAGGTAAGTAAATAAGTTCAGAATTGCTTTCAGATAAAGATCTATTCGACGCAGGGAAGATTCACTGAGGTCATTTATTTCTCCTGTAACACTTATTGCTCTAAATTTCCCCCTACTTCTTTATATTTTGCCAATTATTATTATAGAAAAATTGTAGCTACTTTATTTAGATCAGTTTTGATCTTAGCATTCATTAGTTTAACAAATATTTATAGAATACCTCTGCTGTGTTAGGCATTGGCTACATCCCGAGGATACAATGGTAAGAAGACAGAAACTCAGAACAGAAAAAAAGTTTCTATAAAAGTCGTGTGTTTTGCATGTCTATGTTATTGGCCTGTGATTCTTAACTCATACAAAGTTGATGTGAGTTTGAGATTGCTCTCTCTGTCTGTAGTATGAACTGATTAAAACTAGACAGGCTTGTGATCTTTAGGGAAGGGATGAAATCTGTGGAATAAATGGTCTACAAAAATGATAATGAGCTAATTTAGTGTTTCACGTATAAGAGTGCAAAATAACCTTTTATTGGGGCTTTGTTTATGAGGAAATGACATCTCTGCAAAGAGAACCTACAGCTAGTCATGCTAAAGTTAAGAGAAGTTTGGGGTGTTTTTGGCAGCCAGAAAAGTGCTCAAGAGTTGATTCATGATAGTCATAAAACTAAATGTCTTATTTGCATCTATTTCTCTTTTTGCTAGAAGTTACGAGAACTATTAGATAATTGTGCATAGGAAGAAATCATAACAAGATTTAGGATGAAGTGCCATCATTTGCTGCCTTTAAGCAAAGACACGTCTACAAACATAAAGGCATCTATACTTTTATTCAGGGTCTACCAGAAGTTTATCTCAGTGTAAGTGAAGTTCTCCCTGATCCTTAGGTCCAGGGAAGGAGAACAGAGGGAAAGGTATGAATGAAACCTTTTTGGAGAAAATTTAAAAATGATTTTTTAACTTGCCTATTGTCTACATTTACTGACCAAACTGCAAGCTAACCATCAAATCCTTTTTTGCCTTCTTCATGAACACATAGCTCCCCGGGTTGTATGTTCAACCTGTCTTTCAGCTAGTTCTTGTCATGTGCCAGTTTTCTCCAGTAGCATGTGAGTTAAGTGGCATGTGAAAAACTTCTTCACTTCTTATTAGAAAATTGTTGCCTGTAATTTCTTTCCACTTACCTTTCCCAAGAGCTAGAATATAAATTAACCCATAATCCCCTTTAATCAGGAAAGCAAGCAACTGCGAAGAATGGTGCCAAATAAGGAGAAAGGCCCCTGAATCTTTGCATGATCATTTGGAACACGGCAACGCCTGACCCCAGAAAACTGAAATTTTCAATCTGAGATTATTACATGAAAGAAAAATAAATTTCTATCATCTCAAATATATAATAAGGGTATGTTTAACTGTTTAATGTTTACTGTAACTAATTCATTTATGTGTATCTGATCTTTAGGGGCCTAGGAAATGAACTCTTTGCTCAGCAGTTGATGGGGAGTGTGCAGATGACATGTATGGCTTTGTTGTTTCTGCTGCTCTTTGTGAGAACAAAAGATTTGTTAATATATTAGTTATTAAGTTATTATTTCTCAGCTTCAAGCCCACCTTTCTCTACCCTGCTTTTGCCTACTGGCTGTCTGCAAGGCACATTTCTCTTTTGACAGTTGGCTCAATGTTAGGGTCTGGCATGAGTTGCTCAGAACATTAGAAGGCCGGAGAAAGAACAAGACATTGCTTTTTCCTTTCTCTGTTTGGCTTTCTGCTATGGTTGGTGTCACTCCAGCAAGGCTTCTTTTTCACTAGGAAGTGTCTGTTTGTTCCACTGACAACTGCTGAATTTAGTATGCAGTTTTACAACACTTGCAACCAAAATTACCACTCCGCAATCAGAGATACCAGCACCAGAGAGCTGGCACCCACCTCAGAGGTCTCATCCTAACCCCATAGTACCCTTTCCTCTGAGCTCATAGACAGCACCTCCTTCTCAGAGGTCTGGGTTCAAGGACTTTCTTCTGAGCTTCTAAATATTAATAATACCAAACAATTCCAATACCTTTCTCTTTTCTTTCTTTCTTTCTTTCTTTCTTTCTTTCTTTCTTTCTTTCTTTCTTTCTTTCTTCTTTCTTTCTTTCTTTCTTTCTTTCTTTCTTCTTTCTTTCTTTCTTTCTCTTTTTCTTTCTTTCTTTCTTCTTTCTTTCTTTCTTTCTTTCTTTCTTTCTTTCTTTCTTTCTTTCTTTCTTTCTTTCTTTCTTTCTTTCTTCTTCTAAGGACTTTTTTCTAAGCTTCTAAATATTAATAATTCCAAATAATTTAAATCCCTTTCTCTCTCTCTCTCTCTCTCTCTCTTTCTGACAGGGTCTCACTCTATCACCAACCTCTGCCTCCTGGGTTCAAGCAATTCTCCTGCCTCAGTCTCCCGAGTAGCTGGGATTACAGGCACCTGCCACCACACCAAGCTAATTTTTGTATTTTTTAATGGAGATGGGGTTTCACCATAATGACCAGGCTGGTCTTGAACTCCTGATCTCAACTGATCCACCTGCCTCAGCCTCCCAAAGTGCTGGGATTACAGTTATGAGCCACGACATCTGGCTTTCAGACATGGGAGCAATTAACTACTTCCTGCAGCTGCTAACTTCATGATATTTTTGTGGCTACTCTTTGCCTTTGCAATTCTCTAATAACTGATTAAGAACTTCTTCTATGAAATTCACTGTTAAAATAAATGGTGTGACTGCTGTTTACTGATTATATATAGTCTAACTGATATCACTAAAAAAAGAATAAACACATTGTAACATCACTGATATCTTATGCCATCATTTTACCCTTTAGTTGCTTCTCCACCCCCGCCCCTGACCTTTCCTTCAATTCACTATTTTAGTTTATACAATAATTATTGGCTCAGGAAATAGATTTCATAACAGAAAGTAGAAAACATGAAAGTAAATAAATGGCACTTATGGCACAAAAGAAAAAGCATACATTAACAGACTATGAAAAATACCTTATGAGTAACAGTTAATCTGCTGGTCAAAACTAAACAAAAGAGTAAAATTCAATCATAAACAAATGCCTACTGGGTCAAGCAGTTACGGTAGATGGGTGAAGCAGACCAGATGTGCAGGGAAAAGCAGCAGAAGAGTGGCGGCAGGTGACAAATGACACATATCCTCAACCTCAGGGGCCAATAGAAATGGAAGTGTCAAAGTCAAAATAAAAATGTAAAGATAAGTCTCTACAATGAACATTTTATTTGAAAAGCAAGAATTGCAATTCAGGGCATACACACAGGCCCAGTGGTCTTCTATATGTCTGAAGGACAAAGAGAAGGTTGTGGGGGGCAGTTATAAAAAAGAGAAACGTTACGTGTTGTCTTAAAAGAAAGTTCATTGGTATTGAGGAGCTGCTCTGATTGGTGAGTAACTGACAGTGGGTATAATTAGTCTAAAGCATTGTAGCAGGTTGTTTCAGAGCTATTATACATAACTGATCTCAGATTAGAATAGGGAGTTTCAGCATCTGGGCTTGTGGAGAATTACATTTTTGGAGCAATGTTATGTGTCCTGAGCACTTTCTCCTCCCCAACTCCAGCATCGCTACTCTATTTCAGTCGGGTATGACAAGAATGACCCAATTTGTATAATCAACCTTCACAGAAGCAACTATGAATAACTGGACAGTGTCAACCCATCAAAAGACAAGACACCATTTACGTCCAGGCAATTACTGCCACATGGGAACAAAGATCTATTGGTTCTAAAACGTTGGAGACTGCAAAAGAAGCAAGAATTTTGAATTCTCTTGAAGTTTTCTCATTTGTAAATGTCACTCATTCAACTTTTGAAACAGCACTGTGAGGGTCAGGCTTCAGGCCTGATCTGACTCAGAGGTACCAACTTGCAACTAATGGCAAAGAAACTGTGTAAACCCTCAGAAATTGAGATCTCATCAAGCTCTAGGAGTGGATAGCAACAGAAATTCTTGGGAAGTTTGTAGACTTGGAGAACAGAGTCTTATCCCTTACTTCCTGAGTAGATTCAAAGGAGGCTTCAACACTCCAGAGTAAAAATGTCTGGATAGTGTGTTTAGGTAAAATAAATTTAGGAAGGGTCTGAGAGCTTCCTACAGGAAAGTACAGTGACTTGTGTGCCCCTGGAATGTCACTGAAATGACGAAGGACTTGAGACAGTTCCACAGATTTTTGGGTCAAAGTGTGGCAGGAACCAGCAGAGTCATCTGTACAGAAATTCAGAATCTGAGAGAAACTCAGAAAATGTAACAGACTCTAATGGCATAAATGATGAACAATGCAACAATAAACTAAGTGGACACAAAAATTTTAAAAAGCACACAAATTAAGAAACATTATTGGATGCCACCATGGATTACAATGCCAAAATCTGAATGCTTCTCACCCATGACAGCTGGGTTATGTAAGACCCCAGAAAATGAGCTGCAACTCCAGGCAAAACAGGTTCTCTGCATTAAATGAGATGACATTTCTGCCACCTTTCAGGCAGGCAGCTAATTGTTAAAAATGTAATGGCATTAGGAAAATAAAGGGAGTTATGATATTACATAACTAAGTTTGCATTTTGAGATTTGTATCTGTGACAGACTGATTGGAAGTAAAAACTTGGCTTTCCAATTTGTCCTGAAAAGAGTAAGAATTCATTTTTAAGAGATTTCCTGCTATTTACTTTCAAATTTGTATCTCTATCCCTGACCTCTCCTGTGGGCTCTAGATTCTTAGCTCTAATTACCTTATTTGACATCTTCATTTTGTCAAATAGCTCAATCCTTATGTGACCAAAGCCAAACTTCATCCTGGAAGTCACTTCTCCCAAAACCTACTCCCTCTCTCAGTAGGAATAGAACTGACGGATTTCAGGAAAAGAACTGATGCAAGACATGTGAGCCCCCAACTGGCACTTAGCCCTCAAGGGTTCATGGCATCACTCACAAAAGAATTCAAGGTTGAGCCAGTAGCAGGGTAGAAGAAAACAGATGTACTGAAGCTGCAGTGCTACAGCTTTGCGACTGTTCTGCAGAGCAGGGTTACCTAGGCAGTGTGCTGAGAGTAGCAGCTCAGGGCAGTTCTGCAGTCATATCTATACCTACGTTTAATTGCATTACAGATTAAGGGATGGTTTATGCAGGAATTTCTCGGGAAAGGGCAGGAACTTCTGGGTTATCAGGTCATTGCCATGGAAAGGAGCAGAAACTCCCAAGTATTGCCATGCAATGTAAGTTGACATGCCCCACTGGTGGGCATGCCTTATGGAAAGCTGCTCCCGTTCCATCCCTGTTTTAGCTAGTCCTCGATTTGGTCCAGTGTCTGAGCCCCACCTCCAGAGTCGAGTCCACCGCCTACTTCAAAACATTCATACATAGTTGCTCAGGTCAAATTTATTGTTTTCTTTTTCTTCCAATCAGCCCCCACCAATTCAGTCCAATAATGATTCCTGTGGGTTTTACCTCCAAAATGTGTCTTGCATCTGTCCACATCCCTCTGTTTTGTAGTATGACTACCCTCCATAAACCTCCTCATCGGACTACTGCACTAGCTTCCTTATCAGTAGAGTGCTATAAGCAGCCCATACCAACTCATGAAAACAAATTATTAAATTTTCAAGAGTTTGCCAAGTCAATATATGTCATTAGTAATTTGAAATTGGTCACGATTTGACATATTAACACCATAGAAATCAGTAATCAAACCAAGGCTTCTTCTCCTCTCCAGAAAGAATGTTTTAAAACATTATACCAGTATATCGCTGCTCTTGTCTTTACATTTGCACCACTACAATCCATTTACCTCACAACAGCCTGTGTAATCATTTATAACATATGAAACCTTTCTTGTCTCTGTTTAAAATCCTCTAATAGTTTCCCATTGGACCTACACACACCCCAAATTCTTACCAAGGCCCAAGAAACTCTGTATGACCTATTTTCTCCCTTCATCTCTGATCTCTAACTCATACCACTCCCTGTCTCACTTCCTACACTTTGGATAGGCTGGCCTTCACTTTATTTCCCCAGAACATCAAACTATTTCTGATTTGGAGTCTTTACATTTGCTGTTCTTCCTTCTTTGAATGAGCTTCACTTATATCTTCATGTGGCTTGTTGCTTCTTGTCACTCATATCTGTTAACATGTCACTTATTCATCCAGGACTCTCTGAACTGTCTCATCAGCCTTCATCTACCAGCATGCCTTATCACATCTTTCTATTAGTTCCTTATCACTATTCAAACTTATTGATTATTTTTGCTCATGTCTCTCTCATTAGACTATGTTTTATAACAGTAGGTAGCTGTTTTCCCCACTGCCCTTTCCTCAGTACCTAACAAATGATTATCTTTTAAAATAATTTTGAACACTGTAAAAATCTTCTATTTTTACCCACGATCCCATTATTGATCAAAAATTGTTGTTTTGGTTTCATTGTGTGTGTGTTTATAATCCCATCAAACTTAATTTAGGAAAATCAAGGCATCCTGAGTAATTAACCACGTTTTTCCTCCACAAGCATGAAAACCCATTGAACAGTAATCTTTTAGTAAAATACCAAGTTCTACAAAATCAGAGCCTTGCCCTACTAAGCCCCTCCACAAATCCAACATAAGATAAAAGGCTGATAGAAACTTTGAAACCTGAATGTGGCATTTACCACTCTGAACTATAATTTATCTGTTGTTGTATTATATACAGCTTCCTCCAGGGCAGGGGTCATGCTTTCAATCATTTTGTATTCCCATTCCTGACTCAATTCCTCCACACTGTAGGGTTCCATAAATGTTTGTGGAAATAAATTTTGTTTGATGATTAGAGTTGTTTGTGGAATTTATTGGAATCCAAACTTATAGAGCACTTTGTCCTATTTTGGAAATGATTCTGTAACTGAGAAGCAGAACAATGTATCAAATCAAATAGGTAGAAGAGGAATGATTCTGGCTCTTAACAAAGAGCTACGTTATACAAACTGAATGTGTATTTATTATAAGTGAAATGGAAAATTAAATTTATGTAATCCTTATTTAGAGGTTGTTCTGCTTTTTATCTGGAATTAGAAGCCTAAAATCATAATAAGTAATAGAAGATGATCACAAAAAAAAAGTCTTCTAAGGTGGCTGGATCGACAGGAGAACACTCTCGTTTGCGGAATATTGGTATGGGGCTGGAGGCCGGGGCTGATTTGAAGGGTACAAGAGGTAGCCAAGTTTAGTGTTTTGTGGAGGGAAAAAAGTAAAGAAAGATCTCAGAAGGAAGGAGACTGAAGAGGGACAGCTGAGGGGTCCAAGGAGGATTTCCAGTTGTTTTCTACACAGTATGAGATGAAAATCTTGCATTTCAGCAATCCATGTAGAATTTTCATTACACTTCAATTTGCTCACTAATGCTTTTCAGACAGTAGATTATGTGGGGGAGGGTAATATTAATATATATATAGGTTTTATTACTCTATATAGATTCAGTAACTAGAAATAGTTTTCTTTACTCAAAACCTAGACAACAACTGGTAACACTTCCCCCACCCTCCCATTTACTTCTCTGTTCTCAATGACACCACTGATGTGGTTCTGTGAAGGAGGGCAATAATCTCATGTCTCCAAATCCACAGATGACTTCCAGGACTTTTCCATTTGATACTGTTGATTGCTGTCTTCCTTCCTACACTCCCTCCTTTTGATTTTTACTCGCCATACTTGTGTGTATGTGTGTGTGCGTGTGTGTGTGTGTGTATGTTTTCTCTCCTATAATACTAATCTCTATTTTTCAGGTTCTTTTGCTGACAGCCGCTGGTTTAAAGAGCACACACAGTCTCCCATCACTCTTTAAATAAAGGCCAGAACCTCTAGCACAGACAAGGAAGCCCTCACATCTGGCCTATAACAATCTCTGAAGGCCAACCGTCCTTGACTTTCCACCTTGCTCTCTGTCTTTCTGCCATTCTGGCCTTTTAAACCCTTTAAATATCTTCATATTGCTTCTTGGCACAATGGTCTGTACCTGTGCAGTTTCTTCTACCTGGAATGCTCCATCCTTTACCCTTCACCTTCACTTATTTGCCCTCTATTCATTCTTCAACCTCACCTCAAGGATCAATTCAGCAGGGAAGTCTTCTCTGTCCCTACAGTCTAAAGAAACTTCTTGTGTTATATGTTTATATATTTCAGAGCCTGTGCCTCAGTTTATAATGGCATATTTATTAGCATGACAATTTGCTTATAGGGCTGACTGCCCCTCTATGTTATAAGCTTCTTGAGAGAGACCGTGTCAATTTGGGATTATCATTTTATCTTATCACCTAGTTAAGTGATTGACACAGAGTAGGTGCTCAATAAAAAGTTGTTCAGTGCCTGTAGTCTTAATCTTACTGGATTTTTAAGAAGCATGCCTTTTGGCTTCAAAAGCATAAAACACCCAGTTCTTCTCCCAGCACCCTGACCTCTCATTCTGAGTCTCTAGCATTTTCATTTTCTTTTCCCCGATCTTTAAATGTTTTAGCTTCTCAAGATTTGGTCCTTAGTCCTTTTTTTTCTCATTCATTACTCTTTCTAAGATGATTTAATTTAATTTAATGGATTCAATTCCCACCCTTACAAAGATCACTCTCAAATATATCTTTCTCACCCAGCCAAGCCTCTTCTATAAGCTCCAGATCAATTTACTTAACTACTGACTTCACCTTCCTAACTGAATATTACAACAATAAATCAAATGTAACATGTCTAAGATTGGCCTCAAGGTTTTTCTGCTGTAGACCTAGTATTTCTCCAGAAATCCACCTAATTGTACTAGCCAAAAGCATGTAAGATACGCTTATGGAAATAACTGCAAATATCTTTAGTTCTGCCTTGATTTAAATTGTAATTGACAACAGAGGGCAGAGAACAAGATGAAAATTATTATTGACACAATTGCTTCTGAGTGTGGAAAGCACTGGCTAGCTATTATCCCTGACTTAGCTAGAAAAGCAAGGTAGTAAATACTTATGTTTCCTCTGTAGTCCTTATAGATCTGCACATTTTAAAAATACATTTTGATAAAAACCATCAGTCAGTTGTGTCAGTACATGACTTGATATTTGTCAGATTTATTGAATGATGATTTGTGAGTTTATGAGATCATTTATGAGAGTTCCATATAAATTAAATAGTAATAAGTAAGAATAATTACAGTCAGGAGCAAGTATATACAGAGAGAGATATACAGATATTTGTATATATATTCCTTAGGTAGTTTTACAGGTGGGTTAGGAAAAGTACAGTCACCCTCAACTTCTCTGGATAGCAAAGAATTAGATGACTAAAAATAGTCACTTACCCAAGATGAATATTTATTGACAGCAAGATCACATGGTTTTATTTAGTTTGCAACTCAGGTTCCTCTTAGAAGAAAGTGGATGGGAAATGCCCCACTCCTTTTGAAAGAATGGGATCATTGTATTTAATAAGAACTTTCAAAGAGAGCAAGGAAAATGAAAAGCAGGAAAACATTGCAGGGCAGAAACACCTGGCTATCTTGGCCATATTTCACCTTATTCTTTACTCCAATGCACATGCCTAGGTGTGTGTCCTGCCCTTTTCAATAAATCAAGAAGAATGGGTCCATTTGGTTACAAACCCATGAACTCTTCAGCTTTCACCTGTTCTGATTGTTTCTGTGCTTTAAGGAAAGGGGTGCGTTGTGCCCTTTTCCAGGTCCATGTAAGTGTCACAGAGTTCTTGTTAATCATCATTACAAAGTTTGCCCTGTCTTGCGAGGAAAAAAATCAAATTGAAAAACCTTAAAAGTGTCAAAAATAAATTGTAAATGTGATCATGGTTGTTTCAAAATTTCTGAACGTTTTCAGAGCTTTAATATAAAAGCACCCTAGGGCCATCAAATTCAAATTAATCAAAGCCTTTGCAAAGTTTTGTGTTCTATGGTCGAAGGAGTAGCAGATTCTAACATTAATCCACAGGCTTCTAGGAAGCTGATGGAAAAGAATGAGGCCCCATGTAGCTAGGTCTGCTTCCTGCCATTATTCTGCGGTGGAAAGGAAGCAGGGGTTCTCTGTGTGGATCCTTTGCAGGGAGGACCCATTAATGGAGGCAAAACTGAACATGGCTGGTGTGAGGTGGCATATGACAAAGAGGAACTACAAAAGTTTTCACACTTTCAAATGTGATCCATTTAAAGGGCTACCTTATCTGCGGGTTCATTTGATAGTATGGTGTCATTAGTTACCACTCACTTGGCTCTCCTGCTGCTTCACACATTGTTTCTTACCCATTTCCTTTGGTATTTCATCCTCCTCTCCCTGACTTCATAATGTTGGAGTAGGCCAGAGCTCTGTCTTTGCTTTTCTTCTCCTCTTTATCTATGCTCACTCTCTAGGTGGCCTCCTTCAGGCTCATGGGTTTAAATGCCATCTATTGTGAATCTCCAGTCGAAAACACTCCCAACAATCGAGATTTGTTTATTTAACTCCCTACTGGAATCTCTACGTGGGTGTCTAAATACATCTCCAACTCAGAAAAATCCAAACTGAGCCTCCGATGCCCGTGTCTCTGTCCCCTGAGGTGGCTCATACAGCCTTTTGGATCACTGTTGATGATCACTTCATCTTTCCACTTATTCAGGACAAAAAAAAACTGAGTCTTCTTTTTCTTATGCTCTATATCCAATCTGTTAGAAAATCCTGTTTGTTTTCTCTTTAAAATATATTCAGAGTCTAATTGTTTTCCATTGTTTCCACTATTACTGCTCTGCTCCAACCCACTGTCATTTCTTATATGAATGATTTCAGTGGTTTCCTAATAGAACTTCTTGTTTTTATAAGCCCATCCCCACTAAGTGAAGTGAAGCCAGAGCTTAGCAGATAGAGTGGTCCTTTCACCACGTGTGTCAGATTACAACACTCAAATCTTGTCTCCGTTTTGCTCAAAACTCCAACGTCTCCTCACACAATGGCCTACTAGGGTCTATATCATCTGTCTGAACTACTACTCTCTTGATCATCTCTAATCCATTTCCCCTTGTTTATTCTACTCCAGCCACAATGCTGTTCTCAAATACTTAAGCAAATTTCCACCATATGGCTTCTGCACTGTTTGTTCCCTCTGCTTGATTATTCTTCCACTATATAACCACATAGCTAACTCCTTACCTGTTTCTCAAATGTCACTTTCTCAATGAGCTGTACCATGCCCCTATTTAGGAGAGTGGTTCACCCCCACCAGTCCACACACCCCTGCTCATTCCCCCATCCTTTCACCCTACTTTAGTGCCACATACACACACCTGCTGCACTATAGCATTCCCAGCTTCCTTCTTTTTTTTATTTTGTAACTTCATTCTCGTAATAGAAATATAAGCTTCATGAAGAGAATGATCTTCATCTTTTTTTTTTTTTTTTGGTAAATTTCTGATATACTCTGTTACCAGGAGGTCCCAGTTACTCCCCAAAATGGGCCTTTTCCTGTTCAGTGTCAATAAGCAAGTATACAAAACCGAAAGTGAGCATTAGGCAGTACGGGCTTTATCTGATGACCACAAAATGCAGAAGAGGGAATGTGGCTCTTAAATCAGCTTATCACCTCCTGAGAGAGATCCAGGGAGTTACAGATATACGGTATCATCGGTGAAGGGGCTGGGCATTACAGGCAAGTAGGGGAATATTTATGCTTTTCTTGGCAAGGAATGGAGATTTCCTAGGAGTCGTCTCTTTTTTGTCCTTTTTTGATTTCTTCTGGTCATTATCATGGCGATTATCAACTGTCAAGGCATCCAGAAGTGTGTCATTTTTCATGAAAATTGGATTACAATGAAGCTAGAGATTCATCAGAGGTCAAGCAAACTGCCAATGTGGATTTTGCAAGTTTCAAGTGGTTTAGTTCCATGAAGAAACTCTTGATCACAGACATGCTGTTTCCTAACAAAGTTAAGGCTGAGCAGGAATTCAGCTATGTCATGTAGACATTGCCTTGGGAAACAAAAGTGGGGTAGGGTTCCAGCTAAGTCACATAGGGCCTGCAATAGGTAACATAACCACAGACTAAGAGCAGGTGCTTAGTAAATATTTGCTGAATTACTGAATTGGAATTTTACATATTTATAAAAACCATTTAGATTCAGTGTTGCCACTTAATGTCTAATTTTTCCCAGGCTTTATACTTAATAAAAGCAAGTATTATGTCCATCTATTATACCTGTAAACTAGGCTTACTGCCCAATATATAATAGGTACTCAAAAAATATTTGCTGAATGTATAATCAGTCACCAAGGACGACGATGAGAGATCTTTTTTTTTCACTTTTAATTATTCTGTGTGTTGTTTTAAATTTTTTATTGTACTTTATGTTCTAGGATACATGTGCACAACATGCAGGGTTGTTACATATGTATACATGTGCCATGTTTGTGTTCTGCACCCATTAACTCGTCATTTACATTAGGTATTTCTCCTAATGCTATGCCTCCCCCCAACCCCCACCCCGAGACAGGCCCCTGTGTATGATGTTCCCCTTCCTGTATCCAAGTGATCTCATTGTTCAATTCCCACCTATGAGTGAGAACATGTGGTGTTTGGTTTTTTGTTCTTGTGATAGTTTGCTGAGAATGATGGTTTCCAGCTTCATCCATGTCCCTACAAAGGACATAAACTCATCCTTTTTTATGGCTGCATAGTATTCCATGGTGTATATGTGCCACATTTTCTTAATCCAGTCTGTCATTGATGGACATTTGGGTTGATTCCAAGTCTTTGCTATTGTGAATAGTGCCACAATAAACATACGTGTGCATATGAACAATGACAAATCTTTTAAAATGACTCAAAAACCATACATAGAAAAAAAATCAACATATGATTTAATCACGACTGATTCTGGATTTTGAATCCTCTCACAAAAGCACTCCTTTTCCTAGGGCAGATCATGTTATTCCACAAAGGAGTATAAACGTGGCCAAGTTGTATGGCTTTTCCATAGTTCACACGTTAGTCAATCTCAGTCAATCCATTAGTAAATCTTACTGAAATCTTGGGCGGACCTTGTTAACTTTCACAGACTCTGGTCTTGATTCATAGAAATATTCAAATGCCTGACCTATGGGTCTAATGCCTATATTCCTCATTTGGCAATTAACCTGGAACAATATTGTATTAATTCTAATAATCTTTTAGTTTTGTGTTGTAATTCAACTCATGTTTTCTTTTCTTATGTATGTGCACATGCATTTGTTACATTTCCTCTGACTAGTTCACAAACTGCTTGAGATCAGGAACTACATCATATTTCTTTGAATCCTAATTACATAATTTTTTGTTTCTCAGGTTAGGATTGCATGGTCATAGGTTCAGCTGTAACTTGAATGTCTGCAATTCCTAAATCAAGCTGACATTAAAAATACATATGTCACCACTAATATTAACAAATATTTTCCAAACATTCTAATTACCCAGAAGGGACCTAGAAAAAAGTCAATAAAATTGATCTACATCGATATTACCAGAATTACAAAACATCCCAAAAGTAGAAATAGGATTTGTGTATAGAGTCCTAGCATTGGATAAGTATAGAAGGAGACAAGGCTGCATATATATAAGCCAAAGCAAACAAAAGCCTGACAAAAACTCCTGTGGTTTCAGGAAAACATGCAGCAACTAGACAAGAACAAGGGGTCAAAAGAGGTCTTAGCTATGCCAGCCTAGCAACTCCCTTGAAAAACTGAGCTTGAAATGGTGAAATTCTAAGGATGTTCTCCTAAAATATTCTGCTTTAAATTCAAATCTCCAAGAATACTTGACAATAAGGCTCAAATACACTAAAAAATAATAAAAAGATATTCGTAAAACTCAACCAATAGCATCATTCATTCTCATTTTTTCTTTCTGAAGGAAATAAAAAAGAAACATTAGTTTTGCTAGAAAACCAAAGCCTTGAAGGGATATTAGATGGAAGACTCATTTTACAAAGATCTGAATTGCCTGCAGGTTACTGCTGATCTAATTTGAAGTAATAATTTAAGAGTGAAAAGCTATCTATCTCATTATCTGCAACTTTTCATCAAATTATTCTTGAGGATGCTGCAATTATCTTCCATTATGTGCTTTGTAAATTAATGTTTAAGTACCACAAAGAAAAGGGTGGTATTTCAGAGTAAAATTTTATTGGATTTTGTTCATCTGCCATTATTGAACCTGCGTGATAGAAATAATAGAATGTTCTCTTCTTCCAACACTGAAGTAGTATTAATGAACCATTAATATCACCTTTCAAACAAAGAGCTGTCTACTTCTGTGCTCCTGCTCAGTTTGAGTGGAATTTTTCTTCTGTTCTAGCATAGAACAGCTCTTCTAGAGCCTAGAGACAAAAAACTTCAGGGTAAGCCTGCTGTATGTTTCAAAAATATTCCATAACACTTAAGAATGGCAACTCCTGTCCCTCACCTCTTCTAGGTCAATATCTAGGACTTAATGTAATTTAAGATCAAACAGCTATATATTAAAGAGACTATTTAGCTAGAAAGATATCATTTCTATTTGTCATGGAGGGAAATGGCATTGTTGTTTCAGAAAATGTTTTATTCCAGAGGAGCAAAAGGTTTCCCACAGAGGTCTAAGCAGTTGTACTTGTACTATAGGAAGCCTCTTATCTTCTACAGATGTGAGTCTTTGTCACACATAGCCTTTTCAGTATTATGACAGTTTTATTCATAACATACGAAAACCACGAATCATGGGTTGATTGATTAAATCGTAAAGGCATCTGTTGTGATAAGAAGGAATTCTTCAACCGGGTACAGTGGCTCACGCCTGTAATCCCAGCACTTTGGGAGGCCTAGGCGGGTGGATCACGAGGTCAGGAGATCAAGACCATTCTGGCTAACATGGTGAAACTCTGTCTCTATTAAAAATACAAACAAAATTAGCCAGGCGTGGTGGCGGGCGCCTGTAGTCCCAGCTACTCAGGAGGCTGAGGCAGGAGAATGGTGTGAACCCAGGGGGCGCAGCTTGCAGTGAGCCGTGATCGCACCACTGCACTCAAGCCTGGGCGACAGAGCGAGACTCCATTTCAAAAAAAATAAAAAGTAATTCTTCGTATCTTTCTAAAACTAAGTTCACATTACATTTACACAGTCACAGGTTCAGTCATTTTCAAGAGAATCATCCTGTGTCAGCCTTACCCAAAATTACGTTACTAGCTTCAGTCAGTGGAGCTTGCAATGTCCCCAAAAGTCACTTACCAAAGACCTATATTAAAATTAATGTAATTCTAGAAAAAGGTAAGCCATGAAACTTATCAATATATTTTCATAAAATATATTAAATCAACTAACCAGTCACTTTACAAAACCTTGTGGGAATGGGAAAATGCACTGATAAATGAGTTTTTCAAGAAAGAGTCGAGTCAAAATCTTCCTACTGGTTAGTCCACAATCTGGGAAAACAAGGGCAGCACTACAGTGGGGCCTTGCTCAATCAGGAATCACATGAAGGCAGTGGGATATGTCATGCTGGAAGGAGAAGACACCAAGAAAACAAGAATTGTCCCAAACAGGCGGTGGAACCATATGTAGGATAAATTTCACTTAGCTTTGTTCAACATTTGAGTAATATTCTAAAGTTTATAATGTGCTCTTACATACAGTGTACTTTATTACATTCATAGTCACCTTGTAGGAAATGGAGATAAATCATCACTCCAAACAGGAGAGGCCATTATCCCAAATTATTAATGAAGAAATTGAAATTCAAAGCATTTTTTTCTGTCTATAACTTATTTGTTTATTCAAATATCCTTTTGAGCACATGGTACTATCACAGCTATGAGCATAAAGTACTGAAAAATATAGATATGCAATTCATTCTCCCATGTAAATAACATTCTCATGGAAGTTTCATCTAATAAGTAGACACTTCAATACAATTAGTCTCAACTGCAATGTGTTTAACAATATATGATAACTGCAAAAAAATATATGATAGCAAGTAACTTTGGATATGATTATGAGGAAAAACTTCTTTAAAGAGATGACATACGACTGAGACCTGAAGGATGACAACACATTTGCCACTCAAACTATGGGAGGAGATTGTTAAAGGAAGCTGGAAAAGCATGTGCATGGGCCCTGTGACATAATGGGGGTTAGGATGTCCAGGAGATGGAAACTAAGGAGTCATCGAGGTCAAACCCAGGCCTTTTCCAAATATGGCTCCCAGATTTATGATGCTTTTAATTCACCTCTAACTCATTTTGAAACAAATAAAATATCCAAAAATCTCCCAAAGGGAAGATTACAAGAGGCCTTCCTTATGCATGCAGGTCACCATGGTTTCCATGGGTCATGTTGTTGGTGGTCAATTTCTGACCTAACTAGCAGGTAATGTAGCCAAACTAATTTTACTGAAAATGCCAAAATCAGATTTTGTAGTCATAGAGCTACAGTTAATGGGATTTCCTGGAACCCAACAAAAAGTAAGATAGTGTAGTAACCAAGAGCACAGTCCTTGAAGACAAAGACCAAGATTTGAATACAAGTTCTGCTACTTACTGGCAATAAGTTGTCAGTTGTCTCACTGAGCCTCAGTTTTATTTTTCAAAAAATAGATCTACACAGCAGAACTGAAGTAGGGATTAAATGAGAGATAGTATATAATTCACCTAAATCCAGAACTTTGGCAGAGAAAATATCTGATCTGATCTAACATGGACTTTTCCTCTTGTATTGAATGAGTCTTACCATCATCTAAATTTCCCAGACCATTTTGCCTCCAACATGGCTGTTTCTTTTCTAACCAAAATCTTACTTTTCTAACCGAAACCTTGTTCTCATTTTTTGAATATGTATTTGTGTGTCTGTTATATACAGAACCACAAAGGAGAGTGGACTATTAGGTAGCTGCCTAGAGAAGCAATTTTAATTATGCTCCTATTCTTGGGAGTATGAACTTTGACCAATTTTGTTTATTATCATATGAAAGTTTATGTTTTGATACTATTTTAAGTACAGCTTCTTAAAGAGAAATGTTCTTGTAGAGAATGCATCATAAACAAAGTAAAATATGTCACTGCTGTCATTCCTGAGGTTTGTGTATATAATGCACATTTTAAATTGTGAAAGTTAATTTTAATAAATTTAATAGCAGAGAAGGAAATCTCAGTTTGAGTGATGAAAGAGTAAATGAGAAAAGGGAAAACCCAATGAATAGAACTCTATGTTACACAGCATGTGGTGTAGAAGTAGATTATCTGTGACTTCAGTAAGGAGCTTGCTTTTATTTCTCTGGGTCACAAAGTAGTTCTCAAATTTGGTTAATATATACTCTTCCTCGTTAAAAATTAGATTTCACTAAATTAGTTCAAGATGATATGAAATACACTGAAAGTTTGTGTAATCCTTAAAAGCCACTATGCCTACATTTTAAGTGACTTTCAGCAACTGAGCTATGATGCTATGTAAACAAGTTTATATTGCTGAGAAAGAAGGTATGCAGCCCATGATCCATAGTTCTTATATATTTTCAAACATAGTAACAAGTGTATCCGTGATCATATTATGTTAAAAGTTGTTTCTTTAATGCTGTAATGTAGAAGTTAGCACTGCTCAAAAACCTGTTCTATATAACTGATTACATAGGAAATTTATAAATTTTGTTAACTTTGAACTCCAGTTCCTTAGGATGCAATAGGTCACTACAGTCTGTTTTATTTTCTATATTGGTAAGTTTAGTTTAATAATATAAAAGCTTACTCTCATTTTGCAATGTGTGGAAACTTTCAGTGGCATATGCCATAAAGCACTTGAATAATACCTTTGATCCACCTTTGGACTTAGAGGAAGGTTTCTTAACAATGTGACATAGAAAATATTTTGGTCTCCATATTTCTGTCCAATCAGAAAAGAAATTTCATGCTTAAGAAAGGAGCAAAAAACACATCCTCCATCACCACACAGGCATAGAAATCAACACACCAACGTAGCATCCAGAATGCTCAGATTGAATGAAAGACTCAAGCACAGTCATTCTGGAAATAATAACTAAAGTAGCTAATAAAGCTTTCAGAATGTTGTAGAATGTTTTCTTAGCTGCACAGAGACAAGTAATTGTCCTTCATGTCTAATCATTTGGTCCTCCTTTAAACCAACACTATTTACATATAAAAGATTTTTTCCAACAGTTTCTAGGTAGGTGGGGAGAAAACAAGTTTCTATTAATAAAAAGTTTGTACTTCTTAATATTCAAAATTATAAATGATATCAACGTTATAAACATTTTCACTTGAACTTGCCATCAGATTTTAGTTACTATGTTACTGACAATTGAATAGTTTGCATCACTCACATTCAATAAAAGTAAAAATGAGTATGATTAAAAAGTTCAGGTCCGAGGGCAGAGCAAGATGGCCGAATAGGAACAGCTCCAGTCTCCAGCTCCCAGCACCAGCGACACAGAACACAGGTGATTTCTGCAATTTCAACTGACGTACTGGGTTCATTTCACCAGGGAGTGCTGGACAATCGGTGCTGGTCAGCTGCTGCAGCCCGACCAGTGAGAGCTGAAGCAGGGCAAGGCATTGCCTCACCTGGGAAGCGCAAGCGGGAAGGGAATCTCTTTTCCTAGCCAGGGGAACTGAGACACACAACACCTGGAAAATCAGGTAACTCCCACACCAATACTGTGCTGTACCAAGGGTCTTAGCAAACGGGCACATGAGGAGATTCTATCCCACATCTGGACAGGAGGGTCCCATGCCCAGGGAGCCTCCCTCATTGCTAGCACAGCAGTCTGCAATCTAACTGCAAGGCAGCAGCGAGGTTGTGGGAGGGGCGCCCACCATTGCTGAGGCTTAAGTAGGTAAACAAAGCCGCTGGGAAGCTCAAACGGGGTGGAGCTCACAGCAGCTCAAGGAGCCCTGCCTGTCTCTGTAGACTGCACCTCTGAGGATAGGGCACAGCTAAGCAACAACAACAACAACAACAACAAAGCAGCAGAAACCTCTGCAGATGGAAACGACTCTGTCTGACAGCTTTGAAGAGAGCAGTGTATCTCCCAACACGGAGGCTGAGATCTGAGAACGGACAGACTGCCTGCTCAAGTGGGTCCCTGACCCCTGAGTAGCCTAACTGGGAGACATCCCCCACTAGGGGCAGACCGACACCCCACACCTCACACGGCGGAGTACACCCCTGAGACAAAGCTTCCAAAGCAAGAATCAGACAGGTACACTTGCTGTTCAGCAATATTCTATCTTCTGCAGCCTCTGCTGCTGACACCCAGGCAAGCAGGGTCTGGAGTGGACTTCAAGCAATCTCCAACAGACCTACAGCTGAGGATCCTGACTGTTAGAAGGAAAACTAACAAACAGGAAGGACACCCACACCAAAAACCCATCAGTACATCACCATCATCAAAGACCAGAGGCAGATAAAACCACAAAGATGGGGAAAAAGCAGAGCAGAAAAGCTGGAAATTCAAAAAATGAGAGTGCATCTCCCCCTGCAAAGGAACACAGCTCATCGCCAGAAACGGATCAAAGCTAGATGGAGAATGACTTTGATGAGATGACAGAAGAAGGCTTCAGTCCATCAAACTTCTCAGACCTAAAGGAGGAATTACGTACCCAGTGAAAAGAAACTAAAAATCTTGAAAAAAGAGTGGAAGAATTGATAACTAGAATAAT